>NC_048585.1:52295919-52568419 GCF_013265735.2 Oncorhynchus mykiss | reverse complement strand
TCTCTCTCTCTCTCTCTCTCCAGCTCTCTCTCCAGCTCGCTCTCTCTCTCTCTCTCTCTCTCTCTCTCTTTCTCTCTCTCTCGCTCTCTCTCTCTCTCTCTCTCTCCAGCTCTCTCTCTCTCTCTCTCTCCAGCTCTCTCTCTCTCTCTCTCCATTGTGATCATAAATTAAACATGTTGTCAGTCATATGAACCACTGATGGAACCCCCTCCGCGTGTTGTTTAGCTAGCCATACAAAATTAAACTGGCCTATTTATGTAATGAATATGAATTCAGAGGGCAGAAATGATTAAATATTAAAGCATTAGACCTCTCACTAAAGGCATCAGTCAAATAAAAGTTATCGTTAAATCCAAACTGGTTTTCAAGCAGATTAGTAAAAACGTCTCACCCCATGAGAGAATGGCCTTATATTCAGATTGCAACCTCTCACATTTGGTTATTTGAAAATAAAATAATCTCCAAAATATCACAATTTTTTAAACAAGCAATATACATTTCAGTTTAATCTACCAGAAAAGACAGAACAAAAAATATAACAAACATTGTGGTTAAACTCAAATATACTAAATGATTTAAAAAAAATCTCTCAGAGCAAAAACTCAGAGCACTTCTCTCTTTTTCTTTCTCTCTCTCTCTCTCTCGCTCTCTCTCTCTCTAGCTCGCTCTCTCTCTCTCTCTCTATCTCTCTCTAGCTCGCTCTCTCTCTCTCTCCATCTCTCTCTCTCTCTCTCTCTCTCTCTCAATCTCTCTCTCTCTCTCTCTCTCTCTCTCTCTCTCTCTCTCTCTCTCTCTCCATTGTGATCATAAATTAAATATGTTGTAAGTCATATGAACCACTGATAGAAGTCCCTCCGCGTGTGGTTTAGCTAGTGATTAGCCTCCCCTCAACCCCACCTTGTCTCTGTGTACAAAATGGTTGACCACACTTGACCATGAAATGGCCGCCTGCCATTAACTGAAAAAGATCTTGCCAGACGCCAGGGTTAACACATGATTCACTCTTGGCTCACTAGCCTGAATGAATATTCAATGGCTATATCTAATACCGACAACAAACAAAACCAAAACAAATAAAGATGAATTTGCAGCTCTGCATATATATGAGTATAAGGTCAGAGCTGTAATCAATAAAGTTAATTCCAACACATTATCACAACCCATGATAGACAGTTGAAAACACCAAGGTTAGCATTAAAGAAAAGATCTCTGATGATGAGATATGGGGATCTGAAAAAGTCTGGATCTTCTTATCAGTTCCAAACTATGATTCCCCAAAGACGTGGCCAAGTTTACACCCCCTGCCAATCCCCCCTGGACCCATCGAGAGTTGCCACCGTCGGCTGCCGGCGTGGTCGAAGCAGTTTGCATTTTTTCCAACCACGACGACAACCTTTGCATTCATTGGCTGCCGGTCCTTACTCGGTTTCCTTGGCTACCGTTCTTCCTTGCCTGGTTTAATTAAAGCTTTAATTGTGCAGACAGATTATTTTCTTTCCTCATTATATCTAATCTTTCTTTTCAACCTGCTCGCCGTCCCCACGTTCAATTACCCCACAGACACTATGTTGCTTCGACGGGTGACGCTGTTGGCCGAATAAAAAATAAAAAATTGGATGTATGACAAACGACTTTGCCCCTCCGACCTTCTCACTTGCCCTACCGCTAAGGATGTCCTGCCTGTTCCCATTATCTTGGCAAGAATAAGATTGAGGCAGAGAGACTGAATGAAAAGACACAGCCTCGTACAATAGGCTGGCTCAGGCTTCAAGCTAGCACCTCAATAGGCTGGCACAGGCTTTACGCTAGCACCTTAATAATAGGCTAGCACAGGCTTCACGCTAGCACCTCAATAGGCTGGCACAGGCTTCACACTAGCACTTCAATAGGCTAGCACAGGCTTCACACTAGCACCTCAATAGGCTAGCACAGGCTTCACACTAGCACTTCAATAGGCTAGCACAGGCTTCACGCTAGCACCTCAATAGGCTAGCACAGGCTTCACGCTAGCACCTCAATAGGCTGGCACAGGCTTCACACTAGCACCTCAATAGGCTAGCACAGGCTTCACGCTAGCACCTCAATAGGATTGCACAGGCTTCACGCTAGCATCTCAATAGGCTAGCACAGGCTTCACGCTAGCACCTCAATATGATTGCACAGGCTTCACACTAGCACCTCAATAGGCTGGCTCAGGCTTCACGCTAGCACCTCAATAGGCTGGCTCAGGCTTCACGCTAGCACCTCAATAGGCTAGCACAGGCTTCATGCTAGCACCTCAATAGGCTGGCACAGGCTTCACGCTAGCACCTCAATAGGTTGGCACAGGCTTCACGCTAGCACCTCAATAGGCTAGCACACGCTAGCACCTCAATAGGCTGGCACAGGCTTCATGCTAGCACCTCAATAGGCTAGCACAGGCTTCATGCTAGCACCTCAATATGATTGCACAGGCTTCACACTAGCACCTCAATAGGCTAGCACAGGCTTCACGCTAGCACCTCAATAGGCTAGCACAGGCTTCATACTAGCACCTCAATAGGCTAGCACAGGCTTCACGCTAGCACCTCAATAGGCTAGCACAGGCTTCATGCTAGCACCTCAATAGGCTGGCACAGGCTTCATGCTAGCACCTCAATAGGCTAGCACAGGCTTCATGCTAGCACCTCAATAGGCTGGCACAGGCTTCATGCTAGCACCTCAATAGGCTAGCACAGGCTTCATGCTAGCACCTCAATAGGCTGGCACAGGCTTCATGCTAGCACCTCAATAGGCTAGCACAGGCTTCATGCTAGCACCTCAATAGGCTGGCACAGGCTTCACGCTAGCACCTCAATAGGCTGGCACAGGCTTCACGCTAGCACCTCAATAGGCTAGCACAGGCTTCACGCTAGCACCTCAATAGGCTGGCACAGGCTTCACGCTAGCACCTCAATAGGCTAGCACAGGCTTCACGCTAGCACCTCAATAGGCTGGCACAGGATTCACGCTAGCACCTCAATAGGCTGGCACAGGCTTCACGCTAGCACCTCAATAGGCTAGCACAGGCTTCACGCTAGCACCTCAATAGGCTGGCACAGGCTTCATGCTAGCACCTCAATAGGCTGGCACAGGCTTCACGCTAGCACCTCAATAGGTTGGCACAGGCTTCACGCTAGCACCTCAATAGGCTAGCACACGCTAGCACCTCAATAGGCTGGCACAGGCTTCATGCTAGCACCTCAATAGGCTAGCACAGGCTTCATGCTAGCACCTCAATATGATTGCACAGGCTTCACACTAGCACCTCAATAGGCTAGCACAGGCTTCACGCTAGCACCTCAATAGGCTAGCACAGGCTTCATACTAGCACCTCAATAGGCTAGCACAGGCTTCACGCTAGCACCTCAATAGGCTAGCACAGGCTTCATGCTAGCACCTCAATAGGCTGGCACAGGCTTCATGCTAGCACCTCAATAGGCTGGCACAGGCTTCACGCTAGCACCTCAATAGGCTAACACAGGCTTCATGCTAGCACCTCAATAGGCTGGCACAGGCTTCATGCTAGCACCTCAATAGGCTAGCACAGGCTTCATGCTAGCACCTCAATAGGCTGGCACAGGCTTCATGCTAGCACCTCAATAGGCTAGCACAGGCTTCATGCTAGCACCTCAATAGGCTGGCACAGGCTTCATGCTAGCACCTCAATAGGCTAGCACAGGCTTCATGCTAGCACCTCAATAGGCTGGCACAGGCTTCACGCTAGCACCTCAATAGGCTGGCACAGGCTTCACGCTAGCACCTCAATAGGCTAGCACAGGCTTCACGCTAGCACCTCAATAGGCTGGCACAGGCTTCACGCTAGCACCTCAATAGGCTAGCACAGGCTTCACGCTAGCACCTCAATAGGCTGGCACAGGCTTCACACTAGCACCTCAATAGGCTGGCACAGGCTTCACGCTAGCACCTCGATGCTTTGTTCTTCTGTAATGGATTCCAATGCTTTGAGAGAAGGAATGTAAATGCATGTACAGATGGATTCCTGCTGTTCCCCATAAGGACACTGTGTATTATGGGGACGTTGTGTGTTGTGGGGACACAGTCAAGGTCACTTGCAGCTAGTCCCCTGTAGGTAGCTTTACGAGGACAGGCTGTAGCCACACGCTGCTTTCAAATATTTAGTGTTTAGCATACTCTGTCTCCCCTCCCCCTTCTCTTTCCCCCATTGAATTCTGTGTTGTGATGAACTGCGGACAAGGCCACTGTTGGCATTGGGATAATACATTGGTTATTGAAGGAGAAAACAGGGGTTTGTCGACCGGCCCAGACAGTTTGTGTACAAGTCTCTGTCTCTCGTTCTCTGTCAATGTGTTGTGGACGGTGATTGAAGTGGATTTGAAGGTAAAGGCCGGAGTGGGTTCGAGGTGGTGCCAAGGCAAATCCACTAGCGTTAGCCACTGTGTGATTCGCTGCTTCCTGTGAAAAGCAGTAGAGTGAAAGAGCAGAGTTTTTTTTTCAAAAGAAGTGAGGAATGGAAGGGTTTTGGATTTGAAGAATGCTTGTGTGTTTGTGTGTATGTGTCTGTTTGTGTGTCTGTTTGTGTGTGTGTGTCTGTTTGTGTGTGTGTGTTTGTGTGTATGTGTCTGTTTGTGTGTGTGTGTTTGTGTGTATGTGTCTGTTTGTGTGTGTGTGTTTGTGTGTATGTGTCTGTTTGTGTGTGTGTGTTTGTGTGTATGTGTCTGTTTGTGTGTGTGTGTTTGTGTGTATGTGTCTGTTTGTGTGTGTGTGTTTGTGTGTATGTGTCTGTTTGTGTGTGTGTGTTTGTGTGTATGTGTCTGTTTGTGTGTGTGTGTTTGTGTGTATGTGTCTGTTTGTGTGTGTGTGTGTGTTTGTGTGTATGTGTCTGTTTGTGTGTGTGTGTTTGTGTGTATGTGTCTGTTTGTGTGTGTGTGTTTGTGTGTATGTGTCTGTTTGTGTGTGTGTGTTTGTGTGTATGTGTCTGTTTGTGTGTGTGTGTTTGTGTGTATGTGTCTGTTTGTGTGTGTGTGTTTGTGTGTATGTGTCTGTTTGTGTGTGTGTGTTTGTGTGTATGTGTCTGTTTGTGTGTGTGTGTTTGTGTGTATGTGTCTGTTTGTGTGTTTGTGTGTATGTGTCTGTTTGTGTGTGTCTGTTTGTGTGTATGTGTCTGTTTGTGTGTGTGTGTTTGTGTGTATGTGTCTGTTTGTGTGTGTGTGTTTGTGTGTATGTGTCTGTTTGTGTGTGTGTGTTTGTGTGTATGTGTCTGTTTGTGTGTGTGTGTTTGTGTGTATGTGTCTGTTTGTGTGTATGTGTCTGTTTGTGTGTATGTGTCTGTTTGTGTGTATGTGTCTGTTTGTGTGTATGTGTCTGTTTGTGTGTGTGTGTTTGTGTGTATGTGTCTGTTTGTGTGTGTGTGTTTGTGTGTATGTGTCTGTTTGTGTGTGTGTGTTTGTGTGTCTGTTTGTGTGTGTGTGTGTGTGTTTGTGTGTATGTGTCTGTTTGTGTGTGTGTGTTTGTGTGTATGTGTCTGTTTGTGTGTGTGTGTTTGTGTGTATGTGTCTGTTTGTGTGTGTGTGTTTGTGTGTATGTGTCTGTTTGTGTGTGTGTGTTTGTGTGTATGTGTCTGTTTGTGTGTGTGTGTTTGTGTGTATGTGTCTGTTTGTGTGTGTGTGTTTGTGTGTATGTGTCTGTTTGTGTGTTTGTGTTTGTGTACATTCTTACGACTGAGTGAGAGCGTGGGTGTTCAGTAAAAGGTGCCCCCTGGATAGATAGACAGGGAATGGGGTGGGTGTTCAGTTATAGGTGCCCCCTGGATAGATAGACAGGGAATGGGGTGGGTGTGAGTGTGAGTGTGTGTTTAGATCGATATCTTCCACCTCAGCTCTTCTTGGTGAGAGCAGGGCTGATTGACAGAGGAGGGCAAATGAGGAGGAGAGAGTAAAGAACTACCAGGAGTTTTCTGCCGACAGTTAGAATCCTTCAGAGCGGAATACTCCTCCGCTCTAAACTGTACAGGTGTAGGATCTTAATTTGAGCCAGTTTGCTACAGCAGGAAAATAATCCTGCAGCAACAGGAAATGTGAATAATTATATGGATTATAATTAATGAAGGAAAAAAGGAATGTCCGCAACTCTGGTATGCTCCCATGGTAACTAATCAGAAGCACAATAACGACAACGTTTGGATCCGAGTTGGATCTTCGTCCGGTCATGCACCACTGTGAAACACACCTACTGAAATAAGCTCTAGAGGCATGTACATCCGGTCAGTTGAATACAAACAATACATTAAGATAACAATAAATATTACAGAGTAGACATATATATGGAAAAACACGAATCGATCCATGCAATACAGACGTTTCAACAAATCTGTCCTAACAAAGTGGATATTCGTCAAATTCGTCATGATTGATGTATTGTAACAGGCCCACAATGTGGTTACTTAAAAAATTTGGATATATTTGGCTGTTTACACTGCATAACATGTAGAAGGTGTCCCTTTTCAGGTTTAGAAGTGACTACTAATTGATAACTCCTGTTCGTACAAACTGGTTCGTATAGCTAGCATAGAGAAGTCAGTGGTGGTAGGCAAAGTAGTTTTTAAATGAAATGCAGCTGCTTGGTGACGATGACATGAACATGTGTTGGGGTTGACATTCCTACAAGCATTATACAACAATTCTGACCTCAATATAGTGTGAAATACACATATAACCAATAGACTAAATGTAGGCTAATTTTGCTGGGGAGCAATGAGGAGACTTGGGATCTTTCCACCATGGCCCTTTTCCCCCACGCGTTTCCATGGCAATTCCATTGTTTTCCGTTGTTTTTATCCATGTCAAGTGTGTGCATATTTTATCCATACGTGTGCAATATATTTAAAAAGGGTAAGACAAATGTGTCAATCATTTTGTTTACAGTATTATATAAACAGCCCCCTGTGAGTAGAACACATTTTATAGAAAAGGTTTTATGTCTAGTTTCTCGTTGCAGGACGTCTTGGAGAAAGAGTGTTGAGGAAATGTATCCAAAAGGACTTTAATCTCAGGAGGAAATTGTCAATGTCACCCCCCCCCCCCCCCCCCCCCCCTTTTGGATATACAGTGCCTTGCGAAAGTATTCGGCCCCCTTGAACTTTGCGACCTTTTGCCACATTTCAGGCTTCAAACATAAAGATATAAAACTGTATTTTTTTGTGAAGAATCAACAACAAGTGGGACACAATCATGAAGTGGAAAGACATTTATTGGATATTTCAAACTTTTTTAACAAATCAAAAACTGAAAAATTGGGCGTGCAAAATTATTCAGCCCCTTTACTTTCAGTGCAGCAAACTCTCTCCAGAAGTTCAGTGAGGATCTCTGAATGATCCAATGTTGACCTAAATGACTAATGATGATAAATACAATCCACCTGTGTGTAATCAAGTCTCCGTATAAATGCACCTGCACTGTGATAGTCTCAGAGGTCCGTTAAAAGCGCAGAGAGCATCATGAAGAACAAGGAACACACCAGGCAGGTCCGAGATAATGTTGTGAAGAAGTTTAAAGCCGGATTTGGATACAAAAAGATTTCCCAAGCTTTAAATATCCCAAGGAGCACAGTGCAAGCGATAATATTGAAATGGAAGGAGTATCAGACCACTGCAAATCTACCAAGACCTGGCCGTCCCTCTAAACTTTCAGCTCATACAAGGAGAAGACTGATCAGAGATGCAGCCAAGAGGCCCATGATCACTCTGGATGAACTGCAGAGATCTACAGCTGAGGTGGGAGACTCTGTCCATAGGACAACAATCAGTCGTATATTGCACAAATCTGGGCTTTATGGAAGAGTGGCAAGAAGAAAGCCATTTCTTAAAGATATCCATAAAAAGTGTTGTTTAAAGTTTGCCACAAGCCACCTGGGAGACACACCAAACATGTGGAAGAAGGTGCTCTGGTCAGATGAAACCAAAATGGAACTTTTTGGCAACAATGCAAAACGTTATGTTTGGCGTAAAAGCAACACCGCTGAACACACCATGCCCACTGTCAAACATGGTGGTGGCAGCATCAGGGTTTGGGCCTGCTTTTCTTCAGCAGGGACAGGGAAGATGGTTAAAATTGATGGGAAGATGGATGGAGCCAAATACAGGACCATTCTGGAAGAAAACCTGAAGGAGTCTGCAAAAGACCTGAGACTGGGACGGAGATTTGTCTTCCAACAAGACAATGATCCAAAACATAAAGCAAAATCTACAATGGAATGGTTAAAAAATAAACATATCCAGGTGTTAGAATGGCCAAGTCAAAGTCCAGACCTGAATCCAATCGAGAATCTGTGGAAAGAACTCAAAACTGCTGTTCAAATGCTCTCCATCCAACCTCACTGAGCTCGAGCTGTTTTGCAAGGAGGAATGGGAAAAAATTTCAGTCTCTCGATGTGCAAAACTGATAGAGACATACCCCAAGCGACTTACAGCTGTAATCGCAGCAAAAGGTGGCGCTACAAAGTATTAACTTAAGGGGGCTGAATAATTTTGCACGCCCAATTTTTCAGTTTTTGATTTGTTAAAAAAGTTTGAATTATCCAATAAATGTCGTTCCACTTCATGATTGTGTCCCACTTGTTGTTGATTCTTCACAAAAAAATACAGTTTTATATCTTTATGTTTGAAGCCTGAAATGTGGCAAAAGGTCGGAAAGGTCGGAAAGTTCAAGGGGGCCGAATACTTTCGCAAGGCACTGTATTTCCTCAACACTCTGTCTCCAAGAGGTTTAAATGAGAAACTAGACATAAAACATTTTCTATAAAGTGTGTTCTACTCACAGGGGGCTGTTTTTCCCCAAACATTTGTGTTACCCTTTTTTTAATCTATTGCACACCTACAGTGCATTCGGAAAGTAATCAGACCCCTTGACTTTTCCACACACTTTGATACATTACAGCCATATTCTAAAATTGATTAAATTGTTTGTTTCCCTTCATCAATCTACACACAATACCCCATAATGACAAAGCAAAAACAAATGTATTAAAAAAAAAATGGAAATTTCACATTTTCTTTAATTAATTTTAGAATAATGTGGAAAAAGGGGTCTGATATGGAACCCCGGTTGGGTCTTTGCGTGTCAAAAAATAGCGTTTAATTTGACACGTCAAGTAACACAGTTCTATTATAGAATGCTGTGTGCTGGATTTGAATGTACAAGCCAAGCGCCACCACTACTATCAGTAGCACTGTCAAAGCTGTACAAAAAGAGTCTGAAAACAAGCACACACCGGCCACGAACGATGCGTTTACAATACCACGTCAGGAAAAGGCATTATTAGTTGTTCTCAACTTCAGTGGTAGGTAGCTTTAGCTTGGTAACGTAAACTCACTCACTTTTGTACATCGCCTTGGTCCGTACAATTGACCATATTTTAGAGCCCCAAAAACGTAATACTTCCAGATCAACTGTAATGTTAATACCATTGTAAAGCACACTTTTTTCCCCTTTCCAACAAAATAAATGACATGTTTCTGCAACATTCAAGACGGCAATGAGTCCCGTCAGGTCGTTTTAAAAATGGCGGGTGGGGAAGCGAAACTAATGCGTGATAGTGAGAAGGAGATATGTTGTGTGGGAAAATTGCTTTTTTTCACTCGATCTATCAAAAGTATCACCTTATCTCCTCTAAAATGTAAATAAAACACTATAAAGAGTTTATATAATGTGTGATTACATACCTATTTGAAGGCAATTTTTTTTGAGAGTCGTAATCGCTTGTTGTGACGATGCAAAATATGACTAGGTATTCCCCCCCCTTACTCCCGTCACTGTCCATTTCTTGTTTTTAAACGATGAGAGAAGTGCTACACCTGGTGGAGAGAGATTGTAAGACAGAAATAGTTGTTTCATGCGTGCTGTACGTTACGACATGACACGTCAAGATGTAGCGGAGGGTCCATTTTTTCAACTTTTCTCCAATACTATAGGGCCATTACCATGTCAATCAACGCTTGAATAGAAACATAGTTCACACCCCTGATTTTGAAGTCAACACAGTCGCTACAGTCCCATTAGTTTTCTTTGCAGCCTCATTTGAATGTCGCGGTTGCGCACAGAAACTGCAGTCATTTTCATTATTCTTTGCAATGATTTAGGAATCCTTGTGAGTAAGTATTAGCTAGGTATCCACTTGTTGTTCACCTATTGAAATTGAACTTCAGTTCATGAAAATAAATAGCTAGCCAGCTATTTAACCCTGTTGCCCAATGCTAACGTTATAAACAGCCAGTTAGCTTCATCTGGGTAGTGAGGCTCGACCGGACCGGGTTATGTGTTGTGAAGCTAGCCATAATAATGATTAGGCGCAATAGTGGAATTTTAATTTTGCCTTCAAAATAAATGTCCACAATTGAAAGTGATTTGGAAGGTTATAATTGGTGGAATCACGCTGTATTTTGACTAGATCATGTTAAACAAGGTTGGAATGTGGAGCAATGAAAATGTGTATAAGTACTTGATGACACCCAGAGAGCACAACAGTGAAGAGTTTACGTAAATATTAGAGTCTTAGATCTTATTGCGGGACTTTGACTGTGTGAAATCACCTCCCCAGTCAGCCTATTGTGTGTATTGACATTCATATTGCACTGTACTGCTTTACCTAAGGATGGGGATCAATGAAATGGGGTATCAGTCTTCTCAATACCCAAGTGCCTTTTCCCCCAAAGTCCTCCTCAGAGTTATCAGGCTCCAAAACATCCACCTTGTATTGTTTTTCCTCTGGAATAGTGTTCAGTAAGTTGACTGCTACAATAAACGTGGCTCAATTCACAGTGGTTTCAGAGTCCCGCAATAAGAAAAACAACGCTAATGTTCTCTGGATGTCACTGAGTAAACTGATACCCCATGTCATTGATCCACAATCCATAGGTGCAGCTGTACAGTGAAGTAAGTATGCCCCCAATGCAATTCTATAGTCTAACACATTCACAGTGTGATTTCAGCAGATTTGGTCAAATTAACAAATTATTGTCTTTTGTTGAATTTATATAAGAACATTCCAACCTCGTTTGGCATGATCTATTCCATTATGGCATGATTCCACAATTTGTTTTAATTTTCACTACGTTAATTTATAGACATTTATTTTGAAGGCGAATCACAAATTCCACAATTGTGTGTTAATCCTTATTGTGGCTAGCATACGTATCGTGAACCGTTGTGACGTATGACGTATGAAATACGAGTGATAGTGCAATCAATGTGTAATAACTACGTAGAAAATGTGTGATCGTGTTAAATTGTTATGTGACGAACAGTCATATCCAGGTCCTGATTGGTCAACAAGCTTATTTGACATGTCAAATAGTGTTTTGACACGCCAAGACCCAAACGGTCTATAGTCTGAATACTTTCTAAATGCACGGTTTATTACTTGACATGGATAAAAATCCAAAAGTAGTCATGTTTTTCCATATACAGTACAGTCAACGGACAGTTTATTAGGCACACAACACCGTTCACGAAAATGGATCACTCCTACAGACAGTAAGTCACGTGGCTGTGGCTTGCTATATAAAGCAGGCAGACTGAAATCCAGGCATTAAGTTACTGTTCAACTGAACGTTAGAATGGGCAAAACCAGTGACCTAAGTGACTTTGAGTGTGATATAATCATCGGTGCCGGGCGCGTCAGATCCAGTATCTCAGAGACGGACGCCCTCCTGGGCTTTTCACGCACAACAGTGTCCAGAGTTTACTGAGAATGGTGCAACAAACAAATAACATCGAGACAGCAGCAGTCCTGTTGGTGAAAACAGATTGTTGATGACAGAGGTCGACGGAGAAGGGCAAGAATCGTGCAAGCTAACAGGCAAATACACTACACATTTTAATTTCCTGCATTGCTCTGAAGATCTCCTGCAAACAGGGTGATCCAATTAAGATCCTACACCTGTATATTTACTGCTGAGGTATAGAGAATAGAAGTAGATCATGTCTGTGTGCATGGTGACATCACCTCAGGTGTCAGAAAGACAGTAGTGAAGATGACTACATGGTGATAACTGCAAAGCCACATACAGTTTGTGTCTGTTATGTGAATGGACATTGGGATCCAATCTCTTCTCCACAAGAAAACCGTCTACGAGCCCTTTTCTAATTATACAATGATGTCTTGTTACTTATCCTGTCTTCATGAGACACAGGAGGGTCATCATCCTGTCTTCATGAGACACAGGAGGGTCATCATCCTGTCTTCATGAGACACAGGAGGGTCATCATCCTGTCTTCATGAGACACAGGAGGGTCATCATCCTGTCTTCATGAGACACAGGAGGGTCATCATCCTGTCTTCATGAGACAAGGGAGGGTCATCATCCTGTCTTCATGAGACACAGGAGGGTCATCATCCTGTCTTCATGAGACACGGGAGGGTCATCATCCTGTCTTCATGAGACACAGGAGGGTCATCATCCTGTCTTCATGAGACACAGGAGGGTCATCATCCTGTCTTTATGAGACACAGGAGGGTCATCATCCTGTCTTTATGAGACACAGGAGGGTCATCATCCTGTCTTTATGAGACACAGGAGGGTCGTCATCCTGTCTTTAAGAGACACAGGAGGGTCATCATCCTGTCTTCATGAGACACGGGAGGGTCATCATCCTGTCTTTATGAGACACAGGAGGGTCATCATCCTGTCTTTATGAGACACAGGAGGGTCATCATCCTGTCTTTATGAGACACGGGAGGGTCATCATCCTGACTTTATGAGACACGGGAGGGTCATCATCCTGACTTTATGAGACACGGGAGGGTCATCTGAGTCCATGCTAATAACACATTACACTCTTTCATACAGCTCTAATGACTTTACCAGCATGATCAACCACAACATCACTGTTTCTGTTTCTCGATGTAGAAACCAAATAACCTGACGATGATTGCCGTGATTGTAACGAGAGAAAAAAATCCAATCTCCATGTATCCTTTGTGTACTCAAGTATTGTGGCTGTGTCTCTCTCCGCAATTTAGCAATGAAAACGAAATGTAAATCGCTTAGTTATGTTCCTAGGCGTTCCAGATGTAATTATTGCGCAACATAAACCCTTCTTTTGTTGCCACGGCAATTACATTGATCTCTTTCCTCGCTTTTGTTGCATCCTTTCATCAGGAGCCATTTTCTCTAGAACGGGTTGGCCACCAGACATCTCTAATATCAGCAAAAACACAATGGAGAGAAGAAGAGAAAAGAAGAAAGTGCCAGAGAAAAGGAGGGAGGATTATTAATGGAGAGAAGAAGAAAAAGATAAGAAATTGCCAAAGAGAAGGAGGAGTTATTGGAGGAGGGAAGGAGGAAGTTCCAGAGAAAAGGGGAGGATGGAGGGATGGATAGCGGGAGGGATGGATAGCGGGAGGGATGGGATGGGAGGATTACTGAAAATAGCGCCGGTTGTGAGTGGGGACATCTGAGTGCGCGGTCGTAATCCCGTCGCAAATGCGTGCCAAGTGGTAATGACTATAGGATTAACTCTGTCATTTATTCACTCTCTGATTAACAGATAGGCTGTGTCACCTGGAGAAGAAGGCCTACAGAGTTGGGACTGAGTTCCAATGGAAAATCCTCAACCCAGACAGTCTTGATCGGCAGACATCCAGAATTTAATTATGGATCATCACATGAACCAAGTCATTAAAATGTAGACGACTAGGGCTCCGACTGAGAAAGGGCCAACAGTGAACACATGCACTTTTTCTGTGCTCCTTGTGTTCCCCGCAATACACACACACACACGCACACGCACACGCACACACACACGCACACGCACACACGCACACACACACACACACACACACACACACACACACACACACACACACACACACACACACACACACACACACACACACACACACACACTGTATGAGGAGAGGAGGGTTAATTCAACAAATTCATGCCTGGACAATGGGACACTGGAACACCGCAAATATGCCTATCTATCTACAGCTCTCTATTAAATGCTGTGTGGTCTTATTCAAGTCTCTTTATGTCACTAAACGACACCGTTTTAATAATTCATGGAGACCATCAGCTTCAAAGGGAGTGATCAATGAAACCAGCACTTTGCTCCATTCCCAGTATGTTAGTCGGCATGGATTGGTGTTTCCTTCAATAACGATTTATATTATTCTTCAGCATTACATAGAATACATCTGATATACAGTACCAGTCAAAAGTTTGGAAACATCTAGTCATTGAAGGGTTTTTCTTTATTTTGACTATTTTCTACATTGTAGAATAATAGTGAAGACATCAAAACTATGAAATAACACATATGGAATCATGTAGTAACCAAAAAAGTGTTAAACAAATCAAAATATGTTTTATATTACAAATTCTTCAAAGTAGCCACCCTTTGCCTTGATGACCGCTTTTCACACTCTTGGCATTCTCTTAACCAGCTTCATGAGGTAATCACCTGGAATGCATTTCAATTAACATGTGTGACTTGTAACTGCACCTCAGAAACTGCAGCCCAAATAAATGCTTCACTGAGATCAAGTAACAGACACATCTCAACATCAACTGTTCATAGGAGACTGTGTGAATCAGGCCTTCATGGTCGAATTGCTGCAAAGAAACCATTACTAAAGGACACCAATGAGAAGAAGAGACTTGCTTGGCCCAAGAAACACGAGCAATGGACATTAGACTGGTGGAAATCTGTCCTTTTCGTCTGATGAGTCCAAATTTGAACAGATGATCGCATGTGTGGTTCCCACCATGAAACATGGAGGCGGAGGTGTGATGGTGTGGGGGTGCTTTGCTGGTGACACGGTCTGTGATTTATTTAGAATTCAAGGCACAGTTAACCAGCATGGCTGCCACAGCATTCTGCAGCAATACGCCATCCCGTCTGGGTTGCGCTTAGTGGGACTATCATTTGTTTTTCAACTGGACAATGACCCAAAACACACCTCCAGGCTGTATAAGGGCTACTTGACTTAGAAGGAGATTGCAGGAGTGCTGCATCAGATGACCTGGCCTCCACAATCACCCGACCTCAACCCAATTGAGATGGTTTGGGATGAGTGGGAACGCAGGGTGAAGGAAAAGCCACCAACAAGTGCTAAGCGTATGTGAGAACGCCTTCAAGACTGTTGGAAAAGTATTCCTCATTTAGCTGGTTGAGAGAATGGCAATAGTGTGCAAAGCTGTCATCAAATCAAATCACATTTTATTTGTCACATACACATGGTTAGCTGATGTCAATGCGAGTGTAGCGAAATGCTTGTGCTTCTAGTTCCGACCGTGCAGTAATATCTAAAGGCAAAGGGTGGCTACATATGATTCCATATGTGTCATTTCATAGATTTGATGTCTTCAGTATTATTCTACAATGTAGAAAATAGTACAAATAAAGAAAAATCCTTGAATGAGGTGTGTCCGAACTTTTGACAGGTAATGTATATTCATAAGCATGACATACTAGTCAAATAGCAATATGTTGAATCTAACATATCTGTTATATGTTTCAAAAGTTAACATTTTGTATCACTTGAACTGGTCCTGTCGTAAATAAGTTAAAACATGTACGCACACACACACACACACACACACCAGATATAAACACACACACACACCAGATATAAACGCACACACACACACACCAGATATAAACACACACACACACACACACACACACACACACACACACACGCACACACACACACACACACACACACACACACACACACACACACACACACACACACACACGCGCACACACACACACACACACACACACACGCAAACACACACACACACACACACACGCGAACACACACAGCCTATATACTGTATTCTAGATGGTGTGTTTTGGAGGAGTGGCTCTTCCATTATGTGACGATGAATGAATGTGATGGAGGAAGAGGCGTACTCTGGGCGACTGTTGGTGGTTCCTTTGCTCCGACCCCCTTGCCCCTTGCCCCTCACCCCTGATCTCATCGCCAATGTAAACTCGACTGAGTCTATATTTCTCTCCCCACTCCATATGCAGGGATGTCGTTAATCTTAGTCTCTATGCCTGCTGCTTTAGGAGGGTGGTCTCTCTCTCCCTCCCCCATCTCTCTCCCCCCCTCTCTTTCTCTCTCTCTCTCCCTCTCTCCCCCTCTCCATGCCTGCGGCCCTCTCTCCCTCTCTACCGCATTGTTACTTATTGTGAATGTCTCTGTTTCGGCTTAACGCCCAAGTTTATGATTTACAGATGTAGGATCTTAATTTGATCACCCTGTTGCAGGATTGCAGGAAATGTAAAACGTGTTGTGTATTTTAGGTTTTAAAAGGCTTCTGATGTTTGTTATTTTCACTTTGGAATTTCGCTTTGTTGTGTAATGGTCAGTGTGTGTGTTAGCGCTTGTGCATTCTGTATGTCTCCTTGTTTGTTAGTATATCGATGTGTGAAAGCTTCAGGAGCCTTATCTCTGTGTTAACTTTCCACAAGGTTGAGGGCATGACAAACGCCTTGGGCTCAGACAATCACTCACCCTGATAATACACATCCCATGGGCTGTGGGTATGCAAACACCTTTACCACCTTCACTGCACCACCTCGACCCTTAGAGAGAGAGAGAGAGTATATTTGTGTGTGATTAGAAAATATGAGGCTAAACTGCCACACACACACCAGGCACTTCAGGAAGCAGAGAGCGAGCTACTCCTCAACCAATGATTCAGTCCGTTAACTGCAGCAGCACACCTTAGGCAGTCTTCACCGAACCAGAGAGAGAGAGAGATATAGTCTTTATTTGAGAACTCCATGCTGCTACACTGAACTCCCTGCCCCACTGCGACTGAGTGAGGAGATCTAGGTTAGGTTAGTTAGTGGTTGAGTCACTGTAGCTGGAGGGATTAGGAATAGACTCACTCTGACATTACTAACCGGCCGACTGACTGAGTAACCCTCCTCGTAGCTACAGCATGTCCTTACTGCAAGGCTTTGGTTTGTTCCAACAGGCCAAGGATGAACTGGAAGAAAACATTGAGTATTGAATAAGACCAAAACATCTGCCAGGTAGATTTGTCAAAAACGTTTTGGCATAACGTTAACCTGATACTGTCAGACTGACAGACTGACAGAGATCCTAATACTACACTGGACTAGTCTGATACCTAACGGCACATCAACTGCGGATAAAACCTTTCATACTTATCCAGCTATCAAACCACAACCACAAATTCATGTCTCAAAAATGGCCGCCAACCTTTACGGTCCAATGCGTGGGGATCTGTGACAGTGACCGCTCCGGTCATCCCCTTGTTTTACCTTAAGGAGCGACCATTGATCCGCGTCAAGCTCCTGTCATCTCTCCTTAGCGTGGTGACCGTCCTCTCGCATCCTCCCTTCTGTACCCTTACCTCTGTCCTACAGGTGTCATTGAAGCCATTAGTTGAATAAAAGAGCAGAACTGATTTGCTATGCATGACACTTCATTTCATTAGAATCTGTAGAGCCGTCCCATTCTCATTTTAAAAAGACTCCCTATTGGAACAGAGCCCAAAGTGTCTCTGATGCGTTTCAGCTGCACGGCTGGTTGACTGGCAGGGAAAATGGAAGGGGAATCTCATCAAAGAATTTGAATTTTGAATGTTTCTAAGATGCTAGGGAGGGAAGGGAAGGATATAAGGGATATGGATGAGGCCTTTGACATGAAGTCTTAAATGTTGCTGTGTGTTAGGATGAGTGGGGTGCGTGGGTCTTTCCTCTGGAGCTAATGACACGGCAAGGGATTTGAGTGTGTTTTGGGGGATTTGCCTTGCTTGCTGTTGCATAACTCAGGAGTCTGTTAAAGCACTGGGCTTTAGACAGCATTGACCCTGTTTCTGTTAAAAGCTGCGGCTGGAACTGACTTAGCGGTGGCCTGATCCTCCTGTACGTGTACTGGGCTGTATTAGTGCACGAACTACACACACACACACTTACTTACATTCTCTCTCTCTCTCTCTCTCTCTCTCTCTCTCTCTCTGCAATCTCCTAAATCCCTAAATGTAATGAGTGTATTATAGGAGATTGAAGAGCATGTTTCACACAGTCTATCCTGTACATGATCTGCTTTCTCAATTAAGCTGCTTTGGCTGTGGTGAACTAGCTAATTCAGCACAGGGCTAGACAAACAGATGTGATCCTAATGTTCTGTAGTATGGTCACTTATTTTCCTTTTAAATATAGGCTCCATTCAGTGTTTCCGCAGTTCTATTCTTCCTGTGTCGACCTACTAGATAGCTAGATCTGCAGTTGAGGTTGCAGGCTACGTGATAGAGGGTCAGAGGCTGTACAACAGGACACACTGCAGGAGTGTGTGCGTTTGTGTGTGTATCTCGTCCCCTGCCCCCCCCCCGACAGTCACCTATTAACCTTAACCGAGTCGCTGCCCCCCCCCGATCCCCCCGATGAAGCCCCCCCCCTTTGGTCCGTGACCACAACAGCGGAAAAGTGTTAGTTAACATATCTGTTGACGCAACTTTTGTTCAGAACCATCACATGCCCTGTCATGGCAGCATATCGATTATTTACAGCTGTGTGGCTTCAGCATTCTTCCTTCAGCAGTCTTCTTTCAGCATTCTTCCTTCAGCAGTCTTCCTTCAGCAGTCTTCTTTCAGCAGTCTTCCTTCAGCAGTCTTCTTTCAGCAGTCTTCCTTCAGCAGTCTTCTTTCAGCAGTCTTCCTTCAGCAGTCTTCCTTCAGCAGTCTTCTTTCAGCAGTCTTCCTTCAGCAGTCTTCCTTCAGCAGTCTTCCTTCAGCAGTCTTCTTTCAGCAGTCTTCTTTCAGCAGTCTTCCTTCAGCAGTCTTCCTTCAGCAGTCTTCTTTCAGCAGTCTTCCTTCAGCAGTCTTCCTTCAGCAGTCTTCTTTCAGCAGTTTTCCTTCAGCAGTCTTCTTTCAGCAGTCTTCTTTAAGCAGTCTTCCTTCAGCAGTCTTCCTTCAGCAGTCTTCCTTCAGCAGTCTTCTTTCAGCAGTCTTCCTTCAGCAGTCTTCCTTCAGCAGTCTTCCTTCAGCAGTCTTCCTTCAGCAGTCTTCTTTCAGCAGTCTTCTTTAAGCAGTCTTCCTTCAGCAGTCTTCCTTCAGCAGTCTTCTTTCAGCAGTCTTCCTACAGCAGTCTTCTTTCAGCAGTCTTCCTTCAGCAGTCTTCCTTCAGCAGTCTTCCTTCAGCAGTCTTCCTTCAGCAGTCTTCCTTCAGCAGTCTTCCTTGAGCAGTCTTCTTTCAGCAGTCTTCCTTCAGCAGTCTTCCTTCAGCAGTCTTCCTTCAGCAGTCTTCTTTTAGCAGTCTTCCTTCAGCAGTCTTCCTTCAGCAGTCTTCTTTCACAGTGGTGTAAAGTACTTAAGTAAAAATACTTTAAAGTACTTAAGTAGTTTTGGGGGGTTTGTGTACTTTACTATTTAGATTTTTGACAACTTTTATTTTACTTCACTACATTCCTAAAGATAATAATGCACTTTTTACCCCATACATTTCCCTGACACCCAAAAGTACTTGTTACATTTTGAATGCTTAGCAGAACAATATAATGGTCAATTTCACACACTTATCAAGAGAACATCCCTGGTCATCCCTACAGCCTCTGATCTGGTGGACTCACTAAACACACATGCTTGGTTTGTAAATGATGTCTCTGTGTTGGAGCGTGGCCCTGGCAAAAAAAACAAGAAAATGGTGTGGTCTGGTATGTAAGGAATTTGAAAACTATTCATACTTTTACTTATGATACTTATATATTTTAGAAATTACATTTACTTTTGATACATAAATATATTTTAGAAATGACATTTACTTTTGATACTCACTGGCTCACTGCGACTTCCTCACCCTCCCTTTCTGATTCTCTCTGTATTATCTCCTCTCCTCTCCTCTCCTCTCCTCTCCTCTCCTCTCCTCTCCTCTCCTCTCCTCTCCTCTCCTCTCCTCTCCTGTCTCTGCTGGAGGGCTGTGAGTCCCTGTGCATCCCATTGGTCGCCAGAGGTAACATGTAACAAAGCAGGGCCATACATTTTTTATCTGAAACTCTGCTGGCTCCCACCTAGCAAGATCGCTGCAACCTCAGTCATCCCTTCAACTACCTCCACAAAGCCACCCCAGCATTAGCCCCACTCGGACCCAGCCGAGAGGCACTTTACCTTGGACCGCAACCATCCGTCTCCTGCCTGTCCTGCCTGGCCCTGGAGCCTGTGTGTGTGTGTCTGTGTGTGGGAGCGACTGCAGACCAGACAACCCGGCAGAGTGGAAACGCCTGAGGGCTCCCCTGCCTGACTGCCTGCCTGGGTGTGTGACTGCAGCCTATGACCTTCAGTTGGGTACAAAACCTGAAGACACACAAAGAGAAGAGAAATGAACCTGCAGCCACACAGAGTGAAGAGATATAAACCTCTTTGTGCGGCTGCAGGTTTATATCTCTTCTCTCTGTGTGGCTGCAGGTTTATATCTCTTCTCTCTGTGTGGCTGCAGGTTTATATCTCTTCTCTCTGTGTGGCTGCAGGTTTATATCTCTGTCTCTCTGTGTGGCTGCAGGTTTATATCTCTGTCTCTCTGTGTGGCTGCAGGTTTATATCTCTTCTCTCTGTGTGGCTGCAGGTTTATATATTCTCTCTGTGTGGCTGCAGGTTTATATCTCTTCTCTCTGTGTGGCTGCAGGTTTATATCTCTTCTCTCTGTGTGGCTGCAGGTTTATATCTCTTCTCTCTGTGTGGCTGCAGGTTTATATCTCTTCTCTCTGTGTGGCTGCAGGTTTATATCTTCTCTCTGTGTGGCTGCAGGTTTATATCTCTGTCTCTCTGTGTGGCTGCAGGTTTATATATCATATATCTTCTCTTTGTGTGGCTGCAGGTGTCATGTATTGTCATGTTGTGTCTTGTTTCTGTCCTTTCTCTTCACCCTGTCTCCCCCTGCTGGTTGTTTTAGGTTACCTTTTCTCCCCCTCTTTCCCCCAGCTGTTCCTTGTCTCCTCCTAACTACCTCGTCACCCCTTTTCCCACCTGTTCCCTTTTTCCCTCTGATTAGTCCTCTATATCTCTCTCTGTTTTTGTTCCTGTCCTTGTCGGATTCTTGTTTGTGTTGTTCATGCCTGAACCAGACTATCGTCATGTTTGCTGCAACCTTGTCCTGTCCTGTCGGAACCTGCCGGTCCATCTGAGCCTACGTTTGTTTTCTTATTAAAGAAGCTCTGTTTACGTTAATTCGCTTTTGGGTCCTCATTCACGCACCGTAACAGCAGGTTTATATCTCTTCTCTCTGTGTGGCTGCAGGTTTATATCTCTTCTCTCTGTGTGGCTGCAGGTTTATATCTCTTCTCTCTGTGTGGCTGCAGGTTTATATCTCTTCTCTCTGTGTGGCTGCAGGTTTATATCTTCTCTCTGTGTGGCTGCAGGTTTATATCTCTTCTCTCTGTGTGGCTGCAGGTTTATATCTTCTCTCTGTGCGGCTGCAGGTTTATATCTCTTCTCTCTGTGTGGCTGCAGGTTTATATCTCTTCTCTCTGTGTGGCTGCAGGTTTATATCTTCTCTCTGTGTGGCTGCAGGTTTATATCTCTTCTCTCTGTGTGGCTGCAGGTTTATATCTCTTCTCTCTGTGTGGCTGCAGGTTTATATCTCTTCTCTCTGTGTGGCTGCAGGTTTATATCTCTTCTCTCTGTGTGGCTGCAGGTTTATATCTTCTCTCTGTGTGGCTGCAGGTTTATATCTCTGTCTCTCTGTGTGGCTGCAGGTTTATATATCATATATCTTCTCTTTGTGTGGCTGCAGGTTTATATCTCTTCTCTCTGTGTGGCTGCAGGTTTATATCTCTTCTCTCTGTGTGGCTGCAGGTTTATATCTCTTCTCTCTGTGTGGCTGCAGGTTTATATCTCTTCTCTCTGTGTGGCTGCAGGTTTATATCTCTTCTCTCTGTGGCTGCAGGTTTATATCTTCTCTCTGTGTGGCTGCAGGTTTATATCTCTTCTCTCTGTGTGGCTGCAGGTTTATATCTCTGTCTCTGTGTGGCTGCAGGTTTATATCTCTTCTCTCTGTGTGGCTGCAGGTTTATATCTCTTCTCTCTGTGTGGCTGCAGGTTTATATCTCTTCTCTCTGTGTGGCTGCAGGTTTATATCTCTTACCTCTGTGTGGCTGCAGGTTTATATCTCTTCTCTCTGTGTGGCTGCAAGTTTATATCTCTTACCTCTGTGTGGCTGCAGGTTTATATCTCTTATTTCTGTGTGGATGCAAGTTTATATCTCTTCTCTCTGTGTGGCTGCAGGTTTATATATTGTCTCTGTGAGGCTGCAGGTTTATATCTTCTCTCTGTGTGGCTGCAGGTTTATATCTTCTCTCTGTGTGGCTGCAGGTTTTATATCTTCTCTCTGTGTGGATGCAGGTTTATATCTCTTCTTTCTGTGTGGATGCAAGTTTATATCTCTTCTCTCTGTGTG
This sequence comes from Oncorhynchus mykiss, assembly GCF_013265735.2. Lineage (NCBI taxonomy): Eukaryota > Metazoa > Chordata > Actinopteri > Salmoniformes > Salmonidae > Oncorhynchus > Oncorhynchus mykiss. Next base: position 52,545,983 of record NC_048585.1, on the reverse strand, counting down.
GCTGCAGGTTTATATATTGTCTCTGTGAGGCTGCAGGTTTATATCTTCTCTCTGTGTGTCTGCAGGTTTATATCTCTTCTCTCTGTGTGGCTGCAGGTTTATATCTCTTCTCTCTGTGTGGCTGCAGGTTTATATCTTCTCTCTGTGAGGCTGCAGGTTTATATCTTCTCTCTGTGTGGCTGCAGGTTTATATATTGTCTCTGTGAGGCTGCAGGTTTATATCTTCTCTCTGTGTGGCTGCAGGTTTATATCTTCTCTCTGTGTGGATGCAGGTTTATATCTCTTCTTTCTGTGTGGATGCAGGTTTACATCTTCTCTCTGTGTGGCTGCAGGTTTATATATTGTCTCTGTGTGGCTGCAGGTTTATATCTTCTCTCTGTAGGTTTATATCTTCTCTCTGTGTGGCTGCAGGTTTTATATCTTCTCTCTGTGTGGCTGCAGGTTTATATCTTCTCTCTGTGTGGCTGCAGGTTTATATATCATATATCTTCTCTCTGTGTGGCTGTAGGTTTATATCTCTTCTCTCTGTGTGGCTGCAGGTTTATATATTCTCTCTGTGTGGCTGCAGGTTTATATATCATATATCTTCTCTCTGTGTGGCTGTAGGTTTATATCTCTTCTCTTTGTGTGGCTGCAGGTTTATATATCTTCTCTCTGTGTGGCTGCAGGTTTATATATCTTCTCTCTGTGTGGATGCAGGTTTATATCTCTTCTCTCTGTGTGGATGCAAGTTTATATCTCTTCTCTCTGTGTGGCTGCAGGTATATATCTTCTCTCTGTGCGGCTGCAGGTTTATATCTCTTCTCTCTGTGTGGCTGCAGGTTTACATCTTCTCTCTGTGTGGCTGCAGGTTTATATCTTGTCTCTGTGTGGCTGCAGGTTTATATCTTCTCTCTGTGTGGCTGCAGGTTTATATCTTCTCTCTGTGTGGCTGCAGGTTTTATATCTTCTCTCTGTGTGGCTGCAGGTTTATATCTTCTCTCTGTGTGGCTGCAGGTTTATATCTCTTCTCTCTGTGTGGCTGCAGGTTTATATCTCTTCTCTTTGTGTGGCTGCAGGTTTATATCTATTCTCTCTGTGTGGCTGCAGGTTTATATCTCTTCTCTCTGTGTGGCTGCAGGTTTATATCTTCTCTCTGTGTGGCTGCAGGTTTATATCTTCTCTCTGTGTGGCTGCAGGTTTATATCTCTTCTCTCTGTGTGGCTGCAGGTTTATATCTCTTCTCTCTGTGTGGCTGCAGGTTTATATATCATATATCTTCTCTCTGTGTGGCTGTAGGTTTATATCTCTTCTCTTTGTGTGGCTGCAGGTTTATATATCTTCTCTCTGTGTGGCTGCAGGTTTATAGTGAAGATATAAACCTGCAGCCACACAGAGAGAAGATATAAACCTGCAGCCACACAGAAAGAGAATATATAAACCTGCAGCCACACAGAGAGAAGATATAAGCCAGCAGCCACACAGAGAGACAGAGATATAAACCTGCAGCCACACAGAGAGAAGATATAAACCTGCAGCCACACAGAGAGAAGAGATATAAACCTGCAGCCACACAGAGAGAAGAGATATAAACCTGCAGCCACACAAAGAGAAGAGATATAAACCTACAGCCACACAGAGAGAAGAGATATAAACCTGCAGCCACACAGAGAGAAGATATAAACCTGCATCCACACAGAGAGAAGAGATATAAACCTGCAGCCACACAGAGAGAATAGATATAAACCTGCAGCCACACAGAGAGACAGAGGAGTAGCAGAAAGAGAGGGAGGGCCCTGAGTTTGACCACAGAGAACAGCTGTGGATACAGGATACAGGACATTGGCCCTGCAGTTGTTGGGCTGGCATTTGACTCTTGGGTGTGTACTTAGGTGTGACAGCCTCACGTAAGCACGGCCATGGTTGTGAGTGTTAGCAGTGGCTGTCATCCGTCTGCATTGCGATTCTGTCTTTCTCTGTCTGTCTGTCTCTCTCTCCTTCCCTCCCCATGGGATGTGGCCAGACAGTGCTCCCACAAGGCTTTGCCACTCATCCTCTCTGACCCTTAAACACACACACACACACACACACACACACACACACACACACACACACACACACACACACACACACACACACACACACACACAGGATGAGAGTGAAGTGCAAACACTGTGAGACATGTACGCTAGTTACACACAGAGAGAGGGGCACACTAATATTTACACAGGACTGTTCTGTACTAGTGTATAACACACAAAACGCTGGCCCAGATGTACAGTAGAATCTCGTTTGCCGTTTATCCACATGCCATGTTAAGGAAGGCCTATTTCATCTGCCTGCATCTTCCAGCAGCACACCAAGGAGTGTGGCGTCGTTCATGTATTAGTAGCAGCAGATAGTTGGTGCAGGAGGAGATCAACTAAAACACATCTGTCTGGCTGTGTGTATTTACCTGATCTGATCGGCTCACAGCAACCATTATGGAGGCCATTACTTTGGCTAGCGTGTGTATGTGTGTACGCGTGTGTGCATGCGTGTACGTGCGTTGTGTGTGCGTGCGTATTCGTACGTGTGTGTGAATCTTAATGGGGTATTAGTGTGCATGTGGGACTGTGATCCGTATTGAATTCTGCTGGCTCCTTGAAGACGCTGAATTAGCCACAGCTTTCAACACAGAACCTGTAATGAGTCCGTTATGTATCTACTTCAGGACAATTTGAACATTTCATTCAGTGTTTCTTCTTCTTCTGTTGGTAATGTTCATTTTCCTGTTCTTGCAATGAATGTGGATTTCGCCGTTATTCCCGGTTTGGGAATCGTGTATTGTCTTCTCTCATTCCCCCCCTCCAATGTTCCCATGCCAATCCCTGTTCCATATACTGGTCTAATGCGCCATTCTGGCTCAGTTTCCCCATAACACTTGTAGTTGCAGTCTATCCAGTGTGTGGAGAGAAGCTGTTGTCTCAGAGGCTGGTTGATCTGGACACTCCATGGACAGATGATGTAGTTGTTTTGGGGGGTAGGGGGGGGCAGGCTGAGATAGAGACAGGGCTTTGTAGGGAAAGGGGCTGAGCTGGCTTTGTGTCTTTCTGAGTCAGTAAACTGTGCCTATTTCTCTCTCTCTCCCTCTCTCTCTCTCTCAGATTGTTCCATGTCTGCTGCCATCGTTACGGCTCCTGTGGTTGTTTTCCTTATTGTTGGTGTTATTATTATTCATTGATTCCCTCGCAGAGACATGTTCCCTGACCTCGGCTCAGCTTCTTGTAAAAGCTAGGGTCTTGCGTGGGGAGGTGTCTACACGATGTTACTGTATGCCGAGCATGTGCCAATTCCGCCTTGGATCATGAAGCTTCTATCATTGTGGACTCTGACTCTGACTAGGTTCTTTTGTCTCTTCCCTCGCCTCCCCCCTCCTGGTAACAGTTTAGGATGAAAGAGAATGTGTGTTTATTGCACAACCGCGCTCCAATCGGCCCTCTCTCTCTCCATCTCTCTCTCTCTCTCTCTCTCTCTCTCTCTCTCTCTCTCTCTCTCTCTCTCTCTCTCTCTCTCTCTCTCTCTCTCTCTCTCTCTCTCTCTCTCTCTCCCTCCCTCCCTCCCTCCCTATTGTGGAAATGGCTTAGAGGTGGTAAGCACGCGCTTAAGAAGACAAACGCAGCAGGATGCCAAAGCAAAGACAAGACAGAGTGAACAACACAGAGAGCAAAAAAAGAAAAGAACGAATGAAAAGAGCAGACAGGATGAAGGATATGGGATGGTGTTGTGTTCCAAATGAAAGGGCTTGAGTAATTGGAGCTTGGATGAGGGTCCGTGCAGTGGCAGCGGCCATTAGAAAGTAGAGCCGGCTCTGGCTGGGTGGCCCCTTTTGATTCACCCGTTTTGAAAGTGTTGAAATGTGGCCCCACGTGTTGAAGAATAGGGCCAGGAAATCGATGGCCTGGGAGATTGAAGTTGTGAGTGCACATTACGTCCAACCCTTTAGCCGCTGATGGAGACCGAAAATGCTCCTTTTATAAGACAGATGGTTAGAGAAAGAAGGGCCTTTTTTTTGTGCAGTCAGGATGGCCCTAGGCCTAATATCATTACTGTAGATCTATCCCTAAAGCCCCTTTGGCAGGCAGGATTTATGGAAGAATTAGAAAGATTCAAACATGACATTTTCCCTCGTTTGTTTGACTAGGCATAAAATGATGTAAAACATTCATAATGTTGTTCTGAGGAACAGGAGGCGCAGCATTGAGGGGTATTGAGTCCTCCGGAGACAGGATGATGAGGACTTTATTATTAAACATGATACAAAATGTCCCCTGCGTCATTCTGCATTCAGAGTACAGTCCTTCACCATATAGGCTGCATGTGTTCCAATAACATACAGAATAAGAGTGATAAGAGGATCTCTATGGTGTTACAGGTTCTGAGTCTCCGCATCCAGTATTATCAAATCATTACCATAACAGTACACCTATTTAACCTGGCCCTATGTGCTACTTGGTCTAACCAACTACTAATATTTGACTTCATCTGTCTACCTTGATCACACCCAACCACCCAGACTCTTTACATAGGTGACATGGAAGCCATAGATTAATTATAAAATAATTAAACATAATTTGGTAGGTGCTTATATTTGTCCTTTTTTCACATGTGTAAGTGTGTATTAATACACATCTGTGAATTGGACATGTGTTTTTTCCCATATCCCTACCCCGTGGGGTCACTGTCAGGGTAATTATCAACAGTGACCCTGGAGCAATTAGGGTTTAGTGCACAACGAGGGCACCATGTGGGCTCGGAGATTCGAACTGCCTCTCCTAAACCTAATCAGACAATGTTCTGGAACCTAGTGAGACTGGCACTCAAATCAAATCAAACGTTATTGGTCACATACACATGGTTAGCAGATGTTAATGCGAGTGTAGCGAAATGCTTGTGCTTCTAGTTCCGACAATGCAGTAATATCTAACAAGTAATCTAACAATTTCACAACAACTACCTTATACACACAAGTGTAAAGGAATGAATAAGAATATGTACATATAAATATATGGATGAGTGATGGCCGAACGGCATAGGCAAGATGCAGTAGATGGTGTAGAATACAGTATATACATATGAGATGAGTAATGTAGGATACGTAAACATTATTAAAATGGCATTATTTAAAGTGAGTGATACCTTTATTAAGTCCATTTATTGAAGTGGCCAGAGATTTGAGTCCGTATGTTGGCAGCAGCCTCTCTATCTTAGTGTTGGCTGTTTAACAGTCTGATGGCCTTGACATAGAAGCTGTTTTTCAGTCTCTCTGTCCCAGCTTTGATGCACCTGTACTGACCTCGCCTTCTGGATGATAGCTGGGTGAACAGGCAGTGGCTCGGGTGGTTGTTGTCCTTGATGATCTTTTTGGCCTTCCTGTGACATCGGGTGTTGTAGGTGTCCTGGAGGGCAGGTAGTTTCCCCCGGTGATGCGTTGTGCAGACCTCACTACCCTCTGGAGAGCCTTACGGTTGAGGGCGGTGCAGTTGCCGTACCAGGCGGTGATACAGTCTGACAGGATGCTCTCGATTGTGCATCTGTAGAAGTTTGTGAGTGTTTTAGGTGACAAGCCAAACTGTTGCGCCTTCTTCACCATGCTGTCTGTGGGGGTGGACCATTTCAGTTTGTCCGTGATTGTGTACGCCGAGGAACTTTCCACCTTCTCCACTAGTGTCCCGTCGATGTGGATGGGGGGGTACTCCGTCTGCTGTTTCCTGAAGTCCACGATCATCTCCTTTGTTTTGTTGACGTTGAGTGTGAGGTTATTTTCCTGACACCACACTCCGATGGCCCTCACCTCCGCCCTGTAGGCCATCTCGATGTTGTTGGTAATCAAGCCTACCACTGTGGTGTCGTCTGCAAACTTGATGACTGAGTTGGAGGCGTGCATGGCCACGCAGTCATGTGTTAACAGGGAGTACAGGAGAGGGCTGAGAACGCACCCTTGTAGGCCCCTGTGTTGAGGATCAGCGGGGTGGAGATGTTATTTCCTACCCTCACCACCTGGGGGCGGCCCGTCAGAAAGTCCAGGAACCAGTTGCACAGGGTGGGGTCGAGAGCCAGGGTCACAAGCATAATGATGAGTTTGGAGGGTACTATGGTGTTGAATTCTGAGCTGTAGTTAATGAACTGCATTCTTACATAGGTATTCCTCTCGTCCAGATGGGATAGGGCAGTGTGCAGTGTGATGGCGATTGCATCGTCTGTGGATCTATTGGGGCGGTAAGCAAATTGGAGAGGGTCTAGGGTGTCAGGTAGGGTGGAGGTGATATGATCCTTGACTAGTATTTCAAAGCACTTCATGATGACAGAAGTGAGTGCAACGGGGCGATAGTCATTTAGTTCAGTTACCTTAGCTTTCTTGGAAACAGGAACAATGGTGGCCATCTTGAAGCATGTGGGGACAGCAGACTGGGATAGGGATTGATTGAATATGTCCGTAAACACACCAGCCAGCTGGTCTGCGCATGCTCTGAGGACGCGGCTAGGGATGCCGTCTGGGCCGGCAGCCTTGCGAGGGTTGTCAGGGTAGCCTGATAACAGCCTTGCGAGAGGTGGCAGGGTAGCCTAGTGGTTAGAGCATTGGACTAGTAACCGAAAGGTTTCATGTTCAAATCCCGAGCTGACAAGGTCTGTCGTTCTGCCCCTGAACAGGCAGTTAACCCACTGTTCCTAGGCCGTCATTGAAAATAAGAATTTGTTCTTAACTGACTTTCCTAGTTAAATAAAGGTAAAAATACAATAAAAAATGTTTTACTCACGTTGGCCACGGAGAAGGAGAGCCCGCAGGTTTTGGTAGCGGGCCGTGTCAGTGGCACTGTATTGTTCGCAAAGCGAGCAAAGAAGTTGTTTAATTTGTCTGGGAGAAAGGCATCGATGTCCGCGACGGGCTGGTTTTCTTTTTGTAATCCAGGATTGACTGTAGACCCTGCCACATACGTCTGGTGTTTGAGCTGTTGAATTGCGACTATTACCAGTGTTCTGTTATTCTGTGGGGAAGGAAGGAGAGGTGATGTTTACAAGGTTTACTGAGCTGCTTTTTACTCTATATGACAGTACATTGCAGGTAGTGGTTGTGTTAGTGCTGTGCATTTGGATCAGTGTGTGTGTGTGTGTGTGTGTGTGTGTGTGTGTGTGAGCAGAAAGGGGAATGGGTTTGGAATACAGGGCCATATGGTAGAGATGATTGGCTAGCTGGATATTGTTATTTAGTGCATGCAGGTGGCTCTTCAATGTAGCCTACACATTGCAGTATGTAAAAACAAAGTAAAAATGTCTATGCACTTTATGTCGTAAAGATTATCAGCTAGCCTAGCATGCTGACGAAAAGGCAGTTTAATTCAGATATAAATGTATTCATTTACAAACACTATTTAGAGATTGTTTATTGACATTTACAAATGTAGGAATAATGATTGATACATGGTAAGTCCAGTCTTTACAAATTGTTTGTAAATGGTTTATTACAAGACCTTAATATACAGGGTTACCAACTCGTCTTCTTCACAAGTCCGTACACTGCCTACGCTATCCACATCTAAACTCTGCTCCAAGGTTTCAAAATGGTTTCAAGTGGGGTAGTTGCCTGTCAAATATAAGATGTTATCTCTTCTTGCCCAGTTGAATTTGAGTTAGAGCAACGTGAGTTAAGTAAGTCCCATGCCGAAGGATCCAGAAGGTTCTATCCTTCCCTGCGGGTCACCTGTTAGTCATTTATTTGATTTCCTTTCCAACTCCTCGGTTCCACCTAGCACACATACACACACACACACGCGCACGCGCGCGCACACACACACACACACACACAAACACACATGCGCACACACAGACGCACAAACACACCTACAGACACAAGCACACATACAGTACACACATGCATGCGCCTGAGCCTGTGCACGCTTGCATGCAGACACACCCATAACTGAAAGGTATTTTGGTCTTCGGTACCACTGGCGATCAGCAAACAGCTCAAGGGAAGGCTTCAGGCTTTCTCCACTGTATTGAAGGTTTGTGCTATATTGGCCATATGACTGTTCTAATTACCCACGTCAACACGTAGTTTTGCCTCATACCCCTGGTATATTGTCTGATATAAAATGGCTTTCAGCCATTTCGCATACAGGACCCAAACAACCCGGTTAAATAATAATGAATATGTCACATACATACTCTGAAATCATTATGGTTATCATGCCGTCACCCCCAGTATCTGACACTATACAGCCTTGGCCCCCTCTCCACTCTCTCCATACAGTACATACCATGCACTCAGGAAGCCCAAGCTTCAGCTTGGAGGCATTTCCAGTTTATTAGGGCAAATTCAACATATTTCATTTAGTGGATGAATCACATGTGCTCTCTGTACAGTCATCATTGGAAATGACCGGTGAAGAGCATCGGCTATATAAACTAATACTAGCAAAAGGATGGACGAATAGCGGCAGATTGATAACAACATTATAGGAGCAGGTACAGTCAACACTACAACTAAGGGCTTATTAAAGGAGTAGTGTACGGATAAAGGATGAGGGAGTAGTGTACAGGTAAAGGATGAGGGAGTAGTGTACGGATAAAGGATGAGGGAGTAGTGTACAGGTAAAGGATGAGGGAGTAGTGTACGGATAAAGGATGAGGGAGTAGTGTACAGGTAAAGGATGAGGAAGTAGTGTACGGATAAAGGATGAGGGAGTAGTGTATGGATAAATGATGAGGAAGTAGTGTACGGATAAAGGATGAGGGAGTTGTGTACGGATAAAGGATGAGGAAGTAGTGTACAGGTAAAGGATGAGGGAGTAGTGTACGGATAAAGGATGAGGGAGTAGTGTACAGGTAAAGGATGAGGGAGTAGTGTACAGATAAAGGATGAGGAAGTAGTGTAGAGATGGAGGGAGGATAGGAGAGAGAGATGGAGGGGGAGAGGAGAGATAGATGGAGGGAGGATAGGAGAGAGAGATGGAGGGAGGATAGGAGAGAGAGATGGAGGGAGGATAGGAGAGAGAGATGGAGGGAGGATAGGGGAGAGAGATGGAGGGAAGATATGAGAGAGAGATGGAGGGAGGATAGGAGAGAGAGGTGGAGGGAGAATAGGAGAGAGAGATGGAGGGAGGATAGGAGAGAGAGATGGAGGGAGGATAGGAGAGAGAAATGGAGGGGGAGAGGAGAGAGAGATGGAGGGAGGATAGGAGAGAGAAATGGAGGGAGGATAGGAGAGCGAAATGGAGGGGGAGAGGAGAGAGAGATGGAGGGAGGATAGGAGAGAGAATGGAGGAAGGATAGGAGAGAGAAATGGAGGGGGAGAGGAGAGAGAAATGGAGGGGGAGAGGAGAGAGAGATGGAGGGAGGATAGGAGAGAGAGATGGAGGGAGGATAGGAGAGAGAGATGGAGGGGGGATAGGAGAGAGAGATGGAGGGAGGATAGGAGAGAGAGATGGAGGGAGGATAGGAGAGAGAGATGGAGGGAGGATAGGAGAGAGAAATGGAGGGAGGATAGGAGAGAGAGATGGAGGGAGGATAGGAGAGAGAAATGGAGGGAGGATAGGAGAGAGAGATGGAGGGGGGATAGGAGAGAGAGATGGAGGGAGGATAGGAGAGAGAGATGGAGGGAGGATAGGAGAGAGAGATGGAGGGAGGATAGGAGAGAGAAATGGAGGGAGGATAGGAGAGAGAGATGGAGGGAGGATAGGAGAGAGAGATGGAGGGAGGATAGGAGAGAGAGATGGAGGGGGAGAGGAGGGTGAGAGGTGTTTTGTATGACAGTGCTCGTGACCATATTGTGGAGATCAATAATTCACCATAGGAAGTGCGCCGGGTGGAACGAGACGATGGTAATGACGACGGTAATGAGTGTTGCGTGCGTTACAAGGTCTGCAAAATTAAACGCATTGCTCACCTACAATATCTATGCCCTACTGCCTTTTTTCTCAGTAATCATTAATCATATTTTCGATCCCGAACATTGTTGGAAATTGCAAACTCGTAATGGCAAGAACAATATTACGTGGGTTTATTACTTCTGTGCCTCAGATAGATTCTCGTGGTCTCCTATGTGCTATTTATGATACAGTAAAATGAGTCCCAAATGGCATCCTATTCTGTATATAAAACTCTACTTTTGGTCAAAAGTAGTGCACTAAATAGGGAATAGGGTTCTGGTCTAAAGTAGTTCACTAAATCGGGAATAGGGTAGCATTTGGGATTCACACGCACCATTTATCCGATGTGTTTGGCACCTCAGGATGTTTTCACAAACTAAGGAACGGTGACAGAAATGCCGATTTGTATGGTTAACGTGGGGTAGCGGTGTGGTGCTGTGGTAAGAGCTGATGTGAATAACACCTTCTTAGTCCCAAGTAACGAGGTTTATAAGCCAATAAAGGCTCAAGAGCCTGGTCATATTTTAGGTGTCAGTGGAAGGAGGTTTGTTGCTATTGCTAATGTTGCTTTTATGGCACCCGAGGAAAAAGAACCAAACAAACGAAAGACTGAATTGGTTTACCAATCATCTTCATTTTTCCCCATTTGAACTTATTGCATTTTTGGGGGGGTTTTAGTTGGTCTAAGACATTGATAATTGTAAAGCTGCCTCATCAATTTCAAGTATAACCTGCAAGCTGTTATGCTGCTGTTACCTCCTCATTTTGACATTCTGACTTCTGTGAGATTGCATTGTGGAAGATTGGAAAGAAGAACGACAAATGGATGAATCCATCCTAAACTACACTGATTAAGTCCTTCCTGCAGTCATTATTACTCAGAATACAGGCCTTTCTCTCCCCCCCCCCCCCCCCCCCACCCTTCCCTCCCTTTACCCCTCACAATCACACCGGGCTAAGATGGCCGCCGTAAACCAGGTGCAAAGTTAGAGAGGAGGTTTGTGGGTAAATGGTAGGTAGGAAGGGGAAACAAGATCCTAAATGATAGCCCGGGCCTCTTAATAAGGTGCAAATTTCAGGCCTCTGGCATGTGCGACGCAAATTGCTTTTTGACAGTATATTTAAGATGGTAATCGAGTGTCATTTACGGCAGCCAATTTAATCTGAATTGCTTCTCTCTTTCTCTCTCTCTCGCAGTCTCTCTCTCGCTCTCCCTCGCTCTCTCTCGCTCTCTCTCTCGCTAGCTCTCTCTCTATTGTGGTGTGTGGGCGTTTTAGGGGTGTATTTATCCTCACTCGAACTAAGGCTTTTTTCAGGACAGTGTAGTGCTGCTAACTCGAATTGGGAATGAACCTGGACATTAAAATGACCATTATTTCATATTTGCATTCCATAATCATAATAAGTTCTGAAAATGGAATTTGATTTTGAAATTACCACATTAAGAGCCCCACAATAGGACTTACAGGGGAATATTACGTGACAGGTTTGTAATGAACCCACACATCGGTATTTAGACCTCAATGCTTACAAAGCCCTAAACATCTGTCAAAATGAATTTGGCAGACACACACACACACGATTCTGCCAGCAACTGGTAGCTACACTTCCTAAAGTGTGTGTGTGGGCGCCTGTTTGTGTGTGTGTGTGTGTGTGTGTGTGTGTGTGTGTGTGTTTGTTCGTTTGTGTTTGTCTCTGTGCGTGTGGGTGGGTGCCTGCTTGTGTGTGTTTGTTTGTGTGTGTGTGTGTATGTGTTTTCGTTTGTGTTTGTCTCTGTGTGTGTGTGTGTGTGTGTGTGTTCATTTCTCTCTCCCCTCCATCTCTCAATCTCTTCATTCTAATTGCCGCCTGGCTCATGAAAAAGTAATGACGGTGCTTATGTTTCCTTGAGATGGAGCGCACTTCTCTTCTCTCTTTCTCCCCCACATCCTGCCTGTCTGGCTGCCTGTCTGGCTGCCTGTCTGGCTGCCTGTCTGGCTGCCTGTCTGGCTGCCTGTCTGGATGCCTGTCTGGCTGCCTGTCTGGCTGCCTGTCTGGCTGCCTGTCTGGCTGCCTGTCTGGCTGCCTGTCTGGATGCCTGTCTGGCTGTGTGACTAGCTCCCTGTCTGGCTGGCTGTTGGTGTTGCTGAAAGGCTACTTGTCACATGACTCTCTGGAAAAGAGAGATGACGTTTTATTGCATCCAGGGGACATGGAATTGATGCCCTCCACTTTTTGCAATGGGGGCGTCGTCACGTCTTATGCCTGAAAGCTCTCAAGGTGCTGAGGAACGTCATGAGCACATGTTGACAGCTTGATATCAGCTGTGGTATCTGGGTAGTTAGAAGCTCAGAGGAATGTTTATTCATGTCTTTAACTTCCATCTGATAAACAAAACTGCCTAAATATTTGTATTGGTAATTGCAGACAGTTGTCATGAGTTACGCATTTTTTGCGGTAAAACAACTAAGTCAAAATTCATGAAATCACATGTAAATAACTACAAGACATTACTACAATATGCAGTAGTTTGTGTTTCATCCAAATATTTGTATAGTTCATGTATCCTTGCTCTGCAATGAATGACAATATACACAGCATTGTAGCCAGGAATTCTCCTATTATGCAGTGCAGAATGACTGTCTGTCTGCATCTGAATGGGTTGCTGGCCTTCTTTGTCTGTAGAGCGGTGTTTCACCTCAAAAACAGACACAAGGCCATTGTCCCATACCACTAGGTATCAGTTCCTTTTAGATGTTCCCTTGGAACGGGAGGGAGGGAGGGAGGGAGGGAGGGAGGGAGGGAGGGAGGGAGGGAGGGAGGGAGGGAGGGAGGGAGGGAGGGAGGGAGGGAGGGAGGGAGGGAGGGAGGGAGGGAGGGAGATGAGAGAGTGAGTTAGTCAGAGTGAGTCAGAGTCTCCGGGCATGGCCAAAAAGGTATTGTGCGCTGCTACCAAAACAGCTTCAGGCACTCACTAACCAACACACTAATACTCACACACTAGTTCAGATCGGAACAGGTTACAGCGTTCCTCCTCTCAGCTGCAGAGGTTCCAATTCATATTCATCAATGACAGATCTCATTTAGAAAACAATCATCACCCTAAACAGCTAGTTCCTCGATACCTCTGCTCCACGCTTTCAGTCTGCAGCACTTAAAACTCGTTGGTCATAATTGAACCAGCAATCCCTGCTACTCCCCCACCCTTCATAGGCTGGGGAATAGACAGCAGGGATGAATGTGAAAAACAAAGCGTGAGAGAAAGGAGGGGGGTTGGGTGACGAGCGAGAACAAGCATTAAGAAGAGGTTGGTGTCAGAGACAGAGAGAGAAACCACAGTGTGCCATCACAGCAGCAAGATCTGTGACCTGTTGCCACTAGAAAAGGGCAACCAGTGAAGAACAAACACCATTGTAAATACAACCCATATTTATGTTTATTTATTTTCCCTTTTGTACATTAACTATTTGCACATCGTTACAACACTGTATATAGACATAATATGACATTTGAAATGTCTTTATTCTTTTGGAACTTGTATGTGTGTAATATTTACTGTTCACTTTTCATTGTTTATTTCACATTTGTTTATCCATTTCACTTGCTTTGGCAATGTAAACATGTGTTTCCCATGCCAGTAAAAAACATTTAATTGAATTGATAGAGAGAGAGGAAGAGGGAGGAAGAGGCGGGTATGTGGGAGGAGAGAGGTAGTTAGCCAATGAAAGGACAGACAGTTCTGCAATAATGTTACACATCCATTCTTCTACTCTGGTTGTGATTGGCACCGTAAACTGTCCTATGATGAGGCCTACGCTGGATAATGGCCCATACGGGATGTGTGTGTGTGTGTGTGTGTGTGTGTGTGTGTGTGTGTGTGTGTGTGTGTGTGTGTGTGTGTGCGTGCGTGCGTGCGAGCGTGCGTGCGAGCGTGCGTGTGTGTGTAGGATGATAGGTAAGGGGTCTGCAAAGGTAATACAGTGCCAGACACTAAGTGTCATTGATGTGATGGAGCGGGTCTCTTTGTTCTATAGCTCACACACAATTCAGTAATACCCCCTCACACACACACACACACACACACACACACACACAAAATGCTGATCTGCAAAATGCTGATGTCTTGATGAGGTTCTCTGTCTCAGTGGGTCTCTGCCTCTCTCTCTCAGCTCAAAATACAGATTTTCCCTTGAGGTTGTGTTTGTGTGTGTGTGTGTGTTTGTGTGTGCATGTGTGTGTGTACGGTGTGTCAGTGTCTGCACGTGCATGTGTGTGCATCCTTGGAGTCAGGCTTGGAGGTTAGTAGAACGTTGATCTCTATATAGAGCTTCTGGTTCAAATAACCTTCTCATAGCCTCTTCTCGTAGCTGAGTTTCTGAGACAATCATTGGAAAGATCTCATGGCTCTGATTTTTTGAGACAATCAATGGATACATCGCATAGCTGAGTTTCTGAGACAATCCATGGAGAGATCTCATGCCTGGCTATGGACGCTTTGGAGGAGATTCTCCACAGACAATGGGAGATCTCTCCATTGATTGTCTCAGAAACTTGGAGCTACAGTATGAGAGTGCTCAACCCTGGTGTGACTTGTTTCAGCAGAACTAAGTGATGTGTCTGAGCTAGTCTGTGGTGGGTGAGAGAGGGGGGAGGAGGGAGGGACTGGTCTGTGGTGGGTGAGAGAGGGGGGAGGAGGGAGGGGCTGGTCTGTGGTGGGTGAGTGAGGGGGGAGGAGGGAGGGAGGGGCTAGTCTGTGGTGGGTGAGTGAGGGGGGAGGAGGGAGAGGCTGGTCTGTGGTGGGTGAGAGACAGAGGAGGAGGGAGGGGCTGGTCTGTGGTGGGTGAGAGAGAGGGGAGGAGGGAGGGTCTGGTCTGTGGTGGGTGAGTGAGGGGGAGGAGGGAGGGAGGGGCTTGTCTGTGGTGGGTGAGAGAGGGGGAGGAGGGAGGGGCTGGTCTGTGGTGGGTGAGTGAGGGGGAGGAGGGAGGGAGGGGCTAGTCTGTGGTGGGTGAGTGACGGGGGAGGAGGGAGGGGCTGGTCTGTGGTGGGTGAGTGAGGGGGGAGGAGGAGAGAGGGGCTGGTCTGTGATGGGTGAAAGAGGGGGGAGGAGGAGGGAGGGGCTGGTCTGTGGTGGGTGAGTGAGGGGGGAGGAGGGAGGGGCTAGTCTGTGGTGGGTGAGAGGGGGTGGAGGGAGGGCCTAGTCAGGTGAGTAAGAGAGGGTGGAGGAGGAGGGAGGGGCTAGTCTGGGGTGGGTAAGAGAGGAGAGGAGGAGGGGCTAGTCTGTGGTGGGTTAGTGAGGGGGGAGGGGCTAGTCTGTGGTTGGTGAGAGGGGAGTGGAGGGAGGGAGGGGCTAGTCTGGTGGGTAAGAGCGTGTGGGGAGGAGGGAGGGGCTAGTCTGTGGTGAGTGAGAGAGGGGAGGGGAGGAGGAGGGAGCGGCTAGTCTGGTGGGTGAGAGGGGGGGAGGAGGAGGGAGGGGCTAGTCTGTGGTGGGTGAGAGGGGGGGGTGGAGGGAGGGGCTAGTCAGGTGGGTAAGAGAGGGTGGGGGAGGAGCGAGGGACTAGTCTGTGGTGGGTGAGAGAGGGGGAGGAGGAGGGAGCGGCTAGCCTGGTGGGTGAGAGAGGAGGAGGAGGGAGGGACTAGTCTGTGGTGGGTGAGTGAGGGGGGAGGGGCTAGTCTGTGGTGGGTGTGAGGGGAGTGGAGGGAGGGGCTAGCCTGGTGGGTAAGAGCGTGTGGGGAGGAGGGAGGGGCTAGTCTGTGGTGAGTGAGAGAGGGGGAGGGGAGGAGGAGGGAGCGGCTAGTCTGGTGGGTGAGAGGGGGGGAGGTGGAGGGAGGGACTAGTCTGTGGTGGGTAAGAGAGGGGGACTGTTTATTTTATTTCTCTCCTTCCCTCTCACCACTCCCTCTTTCCTTTCCATCTCCCCCCTCCCTCCCTCTCTCCCCCTTCCCTCTCTCCCCTTGTCTCTTCCTCCCCTCCCTCTCTCTTTTCAACCTGAGGAATATCAAGTGTCTCAGCATGGATCTGTGATTAATTAGCGCTCAGCAACAGCAGCAGCAGCAGCAAGCTACCTGGCGGATGAGACGCCGCCACACCTCTCATGAGCAGAGATTTGTGCCATGTGTGTGTGTGTGCGTGTGTCAGTGAGAGAAAATAAATAGAGAGAGAGAATGAGAAAGAGAAATAATGAAAGATAGAGAACGAGAGAGAACAAGAGAGACAGAGAACAAGAGAAAGACAGACCGAGAGAGAGAGAGAGCAAGAGAGAGAGAACTAAAAAAGAGAGAGAACAAAAGAGAGAGAGAGAACAAAAGAGAGAGAGAGGTTCATAGAGAGATCGAGAGAGATAGTCATGGAGAGAAAATAAGAGAGACAACAGGAGAGAGAGAGAGTCATAAAGAGAGAGAGAGAGAGAACGAGGGAGAACAAAAGAGAGAGAGAGAAAGAGAGTGAGAGATGTGTATTTTGGCATATGTGTTTTGGTTGTCATGTTTTTGTGTAGACTATATGTTTGTGTGTCTCAAGTGAGATGTGAACATGCAGTACAGTATCCTTCCAGACCACAACCATAACCACTGCCATAAGTACAGCAACAACCACAGACAACTACTCAGCCAACACCCTACTCAGCTAGAGACACACAGCTTTGATAGAAAAAAGACAGCGAGACACACAACAGGTGTGACAATATCTGCAGGGTTGTGGGATAAGTCTGTAGGATATGAACACTGCTGGAAGGGGGAAAACCAAAAAAATGAAACACCAGTGGATGGACTTCTTTCCACTAGCTCTGTTGAGGCTTTCAATGCAATGATGTGAAAGTAATGGGGTCAGAGGTCGCCTCACGCCACCCTGCACACGTCAGTAGGGGATCTCGACAGAGTTGCCAAGGCCCGCTTGGCTGAGAAAAGGGGTCAGGGGTATGGGGGCGTGCGTAGATTGCTGTAGCCTCTCACTCTGTCTCAGTTTGGGCGAGATGGTTTGGCTGCGGGTGAGAAAGTATCAACCCGTGGTTCTCCAGTAAAAGGAGAAGCCAAATGGATGTCATGCTTGTGGTCAGAAAAGTGTTTAGAGAAAAGTCAAGTCATCAGGCCTCATTGAGTGCCTTGGATTGGAAGACAGACACTGTTGTATAGAGGGACGGCACCCCCATAACATATGAAATGGAAACTGGACGGAGGGAGATGTTTTAATGTCTCTCTCCCGCCCTCTCTCAATATTTATCTCTTTCTCTCTCTAATCAACCTGGTCTCAGAGCATGTCATATTATTCTGTAAATCCGAGAACACTTTTTAGTGTGATATATTAGGTTAGTTTTAACTTGCAAATGTCCTTCATCCATTTCGTAAATGCTAAAGTTGTCCGTGATGAGATTTGAACCCACAACTTTTGGCTTGCTAGACATTCGTTGTATATGCCTACCGAGTCACCCGAACCAACCACTCTACTTTCTTACGTAACCATCTGTCATATGTAGCCACACCATACTAATTTTAGTGTCCCGGATTTACGTTTACTATGTTACGTCCAGTCTATTAGACCAGGCTGCTCACATGCACGCACGAACACACACAGTACAAGCAGTAGGAGATGCTCCCTCTGCTAAATGCCAGCGATTTCCAGACAAAAAAATCTATGATAATATTCAATGCAACAACGAGGGAATATTCCAATTCTTGTTACCCGTCTGGGACAAAGATACAGTGTAACTCTTAATTTACAAAAAATCCCCACTGTCAATTATACCAAATGTAAAAATTCTCGGTGTATACAGTATGCCATAGCAATGTGTTTTTATTTTTCAGGTCAGATTCTACCAGTGATAATAAGATTTACCCTAAATAGATAAAGTTGGTTCCACGCCAGCTGGAGCAGAAAATATATTTTGTATCTCAGATTATTCTGGCAATTCTCACATAGAAACTTAATGGTAAGAAAATCTTTTTGACATGCTGTGTACATTTGCATCACAAACCATTTTTTTGGAAATCGTGGCCAATTTAGGCTCTTTTTAGACCTATACAATCCTGCTTACTGTAAGACCTAATGATCTGTGAACCATACATGATACAGACAACACATTGTCATTATACTCCCAATAGTGTCTTTTCAAATATGGAGCATGTCTATATTCTGAAATACACATTTTCATGTTCATTTATTCCACGTAAATATTATTAATATTAAAATCTCAAAATTACCCTTTTTGATTTTGCTTATTTTTAAAAAATATTGTTTGGAACAATATACTATTGGATATACTACAATATACAGTCGTGGCCAAAAGTTTTGAGAATGACACAAATATAAATTTTCACAAAGTCTGCTGCCTCAATTTGTATTATGGCAATTTGCATATATGAAGAGTGATCAGATGAATTGCAATTAATTGCAAAGTCCCTCTTTGCCATGCAAATGAACTGAATCCCCCCCAAAAAATGTCCACTGCATTTCAGCCCTGCCACCACCTGACATCATGTCAGTGATTCTCTCTTTAACACAGGTGTGAGTGTTGACGAAGACAAGGCTGGAGATCACTCTGTCATGTTGATTGAGTTCGAATAACAGACTGGAAGCTTCAAAAGGAGGGTGGTGCTTATGATCATTGTTCTTCCTCTGTCAACCATGGTTACCTGCAAGGAAACACGTGCCGTCATCATTGCTTTGCACAAAAAAGGCTTCACAGGCAAGGATATTGCTGCCAGTGAGATTGCACCTAAATCAACCATTTATCGGATCATGAAGAACTTAAAGGAGAGTGGTTCAATTGTTGTGAAGAAGGCTTCAGGGTGCCCAAGAAAGTCCAGCAAGCGCCAGGACCGTCTCCTAAAGTTGATTCAGCTGCGGGATCGGGGCACCACCAGTACAGAGCTTGCTCAGGAATGGCAGCAGGCCGGTGTGAGTGCATCTGCACGCACGGTGAGGCGGAGACTGTTGGAAGATGGCCTGGTGTCAAGAAGGGCAGCAAAGAAGCCACTTCTCTCCAGGAAAAATATCAGGGACAGACTTAAATTCTGCAAAAGGTACAGGGATTGGACTACTGAGGACTGGGGTAAAGTCATTTTCTCTGATGAATCCCCTTTGAGATTGAATAGGGGCATCCGGAAAAAAGCTTGTCCGGAGAAGACAATGTGAGTGTGTCATTCCAACAGTAAAGCATCCTGAGACCATTCATGTGTGGGGTTGCTTCTCAGCCAAGGGAGTGGGCTCACTCACAATTTTGCCTAAGAACACAGCCATGAATAAAGACTGGTACCAACACATCCTCCGAGAGTAACTTCTCCCAACCATCCAGGAACAGTTTGGTGATGAACAATGTCTTTTCCAGCATGATGGAGCACCTTGCCATAAGGCAAAAGTGATAACTAAGTGGCTTGGGGAACAAAATATTGATAATTTGAGTCCAAACTCCCCAGACCTTGATCCCATTGAGAACTTGTGGTCAATCCTCAAGAGGCAGGTGGACAAACAAAACCCCACAAATTCTGACAAACTCCAAGCATTGATTATGCAAGAATGGGCTGCCATCAGTGGCCCAGACGTTACTTGCCAGCATGCCAGGGCAGATTGCAGAGGTCTTGAAAAAGAAGGGTCAACACTGCAAATATTGACTCTTTGCATCAACTTCATGTAATTGTCAATACAAGCCTTTGACACTTATGAAATGCTTGTAATTATACTTCAGTATTCTATAGTAACATCTGACAAAAATATCTAAAGACACTGAAGCAGCAAACTTTGTGAAAATTTATATTTGTGTCATTCTCAAAACTTTTGGCCACGACTGTAATATTGGAACACAGAGTTGGCTTGGTTTATAACCAATCACAGCCCTCCTTTAGGACTGCACATTCAACAAATCACCAGCAGAGGGAGTTCCCTTTAAATCCAATGTCCAATTTTCATAAAATGTATCATAACTCAGAATTAGCAGAGAGCCCAGTCTGGAAATTTGATTTACTTGTAGAGCATATTATTCCTGCTAGCGTGGAATCGCCTATATGCATTTTCAGATATGCATCTTCCTCCTTCCTAAGAGACCCTGAGCTGTCTCTCTCTCGCAGTTCTTATGAGACGTCCTAGCTCCATAATCTTTCATCTATGGATGTTATTATGCAGGGATTCATTTATGGGGACGCGTGTGAGAGCAGAGGATCTTATGCAAACAAGCTGCTAGCGTGACCAAAATAAATCAGACATCTCTCTCCCTTTCACTAGCTTTTTCTCTCCCTTTGTCCATCTTTCTCCCACTCCCTCTCTCCTCAAGGCCTGACACGCTCCCTCACCAGCATTACCGTGAAAATGTTTGCCCCAATCTCCCTCTCGGTCACTGTCTGTCTGTCTGTCTGTCTGTCTGTCTGTCTGTCTGTCTGTCTGTCTGTCTGTCTGTCTCTCTCTCTCTCTCTCTCTCTCTCTCTCTCTCTCTCTCTCTCGCTCTCTCTCTCTCTCTCTCTCTCTCTCTCTCTCTCTCTCTCTCTCTCTCTCTCTCTCTCTCTCTGGCACATGGATAGTGTCGTCATTCTGAAGTCAAGCAGTCAAGCACGGCAGCCTGAGCGAGTGTGATCAGCAGGGTTTAATTGTGAACTGTCTGCGATGGAAATTAAATCTCACTTCAGAAATAATGAGAACGGATTAGGCCAGGGACAAGGGTCAATAATGGCTATCCTGGCAGCCATTGACTCCACAGCATCCCACTGAAAATTAGACTTGTGTTTGTGCGTTCGTGTGCGCGTGTTCAGTTAGGTGGAGAACCTAAAGCCTACATACAAAAACGGTTGGAGGGTGATTTATTGAAAGCCTTATTGCTGAGTTATTGATAGTCAAGTCATGGATTGAAGCATTATATGCTAGGGAGCTTTGTGCACTGTGTTTAGGACCAATTGTACTTGGCAGACAAGTATGGAGTAAGGCATTTTAATTGGCTGGTGATATACACCCAGTAGGCTCTGAGTAAATCATGCACATGAATGTTAAACTTCATACCAGACATATTTACGTATTTCTTACTCTAGTCTTGGTTTCCAACAGAGAAATCACCAGCAATGAATTTCATGTATAGAACATTCAGTCAAGTTGTCCACGTCTCTGAGGGGGAACTTGATCAAAGAGAGACCAGCTGGCAAATGAAAATATGTCCCCTACAAAGCAGATCCCCAAAGGAACTCCATTTACGATTTCAATGCTTATTTTTCATGTGCTGTTATTGCTACTACTTCTACTACTGTATTCAAACCATGATCTCCCTTGAGTCACAAGACTGCATTGACGCTATGAGCTAAGGCTTCAGCTTGGGGAGCTAACACATGTCTTACTTACAAGGTTACTCATCACGCATTTCACAGGACCACCTCCATTACACAAAGTACCAGGGCCTAATGAGATTTCTCTGTCTGTTTCTTCCAGATCCCTGGCTGTGGGGACGATGAGGGGACCCAGACCAGTCTAACCTGTGGTGGACCAACCAGAGGCTTCAGGAGAGGAAGGCTTTAACGCCGTTGGCGCCATGAACATACCCTGCTGTCCACGTGACACCAGACAGCTCTGACACACTCCTCCTCAGCGCTCTCTCTTCCTCCCCTTCTACCCCCCCTTTCCCAAAAACGACATCTATAAAACACGCCCACAGAGACTGCCATACGTTTCCTAAAAAGCTACATCTGGATTCCAGGGGATTTCTGTTTGGAATAAAGAGTTGAGTTGGGGAACGGAACACTGTGATAAAATTATCATAATTCCCCCTACCCGTCCGCTGGCCTCGTTTTTCCCAGTGAGTCCCAGAGGTACCAACCAATGGAGAGACGGAGAAGAGAGTCAGGATAAAGCAGCCAAGAAGTAAAGCAAAAAAAAACAAAAACTGCTGAGTCGGGCAGGGTTGGAATCTGGAATTGGGTCCTGTGAGGGTTTTGCTTCTCTGACGTATCCCCCAGCCTAGAGGAGGAGTCTGCCTAGAAGGAATCAGACATAACAATTATTGTTTACACTTAATAAAAACGAAACTACAGCAGCTGCAGCTGTAGCTAGTCTAGGTCGAGCTACGTCACTGTGTGGAGGATTTGAACCAATAGCAGGGTTATTAGGATTGGGATTGTAACCATGACGAGCGGATTGAGCTTTTCCGCTTTGCCCATGGGGCCCTTGGTGTTCCTCAGTCTGCTGGTGACGGCCCGGGCGCTGGAGTTCGGCGGGGCCCCCGGCCAGTGGGCCCGCTACGGGCGCTGGGAGGCGGGCTCGCTGGGCGAGCTGAGCTTCAGCCTCAAGACCAACATCAGCAAGGCTCTGTTGCTCTATCTAGACGACGGCGGCAACTGTGACTTCATGGAGCTCCTGATCGCCGGAGGGCGCCTCCAGCTGCGCTTTGCCATCCACTGTGCCGAGCCCGCCACTTTACACATGGAAACCCAGGTCAACGACGACCGCTGGCACATGGTGCTCCTCACCCGCAACTTCCGCGAGACTCTGCTGATGGTGGACGGCGAGACCAAGATGGCGGAGGTCAAGTCCAAGCGGAAGGAGATGGCGGTGGTCAGCGACCTGTTCGTGGGCGGCATCCCGCCCGACGTGCGCCTCTCAGCCCTCACCTCCAGCACGGTAAAGTACGAGCCCCCGTTCCTGGGCCTGATCTCCAACCTGAAGGTGGGAGAGACACCCCCCACCCTGCTCAACAGCCAGGGCATCCAGACTGACATGGAGTACCTGTGCACCAAGCAGAACCCCTGCCTCAACGGAGGTTTCTGCTCCATCCAGTATGGCGAGGTACACTGTGACTGCACGCACACTCGCTACAAGGGGAAGTACTGCAAGGAAGGTAAGATCAGGAGCTAGCTGAACAGCTAATACCCTTTTTTCTAATGCTCCTTAGCACGTTCCCAGAAAAATAGAGACGTTCAATCTCTACCACCTCAATTTAATTGTGTTGTTTGTTTGTTTAGCTTTTTATGTGTTTTGAGATAATTTTCGGTAATGAAAAGCGTTAAACAAAATACATTATTATTATTATTATTATTATTAACTATGGTGAATGCATAACCAGGCCAGCTCAATGCAGTTCGGTTTGGCTCGGGATTGGTTCAGTATGGTGAAAAGTCCTTGGCATAATATACTGTAGGGAAAAGCGCTAATTCCTTAGCATACTGTACTGTAGGTAAAAGCGCTAATTCCTTAGCATACTGTACTGTAGATAAAAGCGCTAATTCCTTAGCATACTGTACTGTAGGTAAAAGATGAGTTAGCTGACTCGCTAACATAGTGTACTGTCATCATCTTCAAAGCAGAGCAAATGCAGCAAGCCCCCAATGCTAATGTTTATGTATTATTCTAATGCAATCTTGTCTTTGACCTTTGGAAGTTTCCCGGATAGAGTGGAAGCTAGTGACTCACACTTTGGGAGTAGGCCATGTGTGATGTCTACATTGTGGATAATGTACAGTAGCGGGGAATGTAGGCCATTGTTCTCTCGGCACAGACGGAGATGAGTGTGAGAAATTAACTGAAACAGATGGAAGTGATGTTTCTCATCCTTTTGTTTTATGGAGGGGGATGCTATGGAAACATGGTGGAGATGCACGATACAGGCTGTTGCTGGCTTTTCTCTGGAAAAGTTCCCCTCTTTTAATGCTTAATTGTTCAACTGCAAAAGGAGATGTTGCTTGTTTGTGAGGTTTGAGACGAGAAGTGTTTTGTTAGAGACTATTTCAATGCATGTATGGATTATATATTTTGTTGTTGTTGTGAGATTTTATTTTCAAAAGTAATACAAAACATACAAATGACAACAAACATCAATTAGATCACACCTGTCCAGACCCACATGCTCATGTATGGCCTATATCTGATATAAGTAAATTTATGCATTAACATTGCAGGATGTGGTAAACTAAGCTAGATGTCTACACTTCCCCTTCCTTTTCCCTCTCTCTCTTGCCCAATCTCTCCATCTCTTCTCTCTCTACTCCATCTCCCAAATGTAATTTCTCCACCTCTGTTTCTCTCTGCCCTCGCCAGCATTTCCTTTTGGAATGTGTTCCTGTCCTGCCAGATTATGTCAAAGTCTGTTGACTGTAAATCTCTGCCTCCCGCTCCTGTCTCTGACACATCTCATCGCCTGATCTATCTGTGTTTTGCCTCTCCTCTGTTTGCGTTGTCTCTCTGTTTCTCTCCTCTTCATTCTCTCTCTCTCTCTCTCTCTTTCTGTTCATCCTGCAGCGTTTCCTCTGCCCAGCTAATATCTCTTCTCCTACTTCAGGCTATCTCTGCTCTCGGTCTCTCTCACCCCCACCCCTGTCTCACTCTCTCTCTCTCTCTCTCACTCTCTCTCAACACTTATCTCGCTCTCTCCCCCACCCCTGTCTCACACTCTGTCAACACTTATTTCCCTCTCTCCCCCACCCCTGTCTCACTCTCTCTCAACACTTATCTCCCTCTCTCCCCCACCCCTGTCTCACTCTCTCAACACTTATCTCCCTCTCTCCCCCACCCCTCTCTCTCTCTCTCACTCTCTCTCAACACTTATCTCCCTCTCTCCCCCACCCCTGTCTCTCTCTCTCAACACTTATCTTCCTCTCGCCCCCACCCCTCTCAACACTTATCTCCCTCTCTCCCCCACCCCTGTCTCTCTCTCAACACTTATCTCCCTCTCTCCCCCACCCCCCTCTCTCTCTCTCTCAACACTTATCTCCCTCTCTCCCCCACCCCTGTCTCTCTCTCTCAACACTTATCTCCCTCTCTCCCAACACTTATCTCCCTCTCTCCCCCACCCCTGTCTCTCTCTCTCAACACTTATCTCCCTCTCTCCCCCACCCCTCTCTCTCTCTCAACACTTATCTCCCTCTCTCCCCCACCCCCCTCTTTCTCTCAACACTTATCTCCCTCTCTCCCCCACCCCTGTCTCTCTCTCAACACTTATCTCCCTCTCCCCCCACCCCTCTCTCTCTCTCAACACTTATCTCCCTCTCTCCCCCACCCCTGTCTCTCTCTCTCAACACTTATCTCCCTCTCTCCCCACCCCTCTCTCTCAACACTTATCTCCCTCTCTCCCCCACCCGTCTCTCTCTCTCTCTCAACACTTATCTCCCTCTCTCCCCACCCCTGTCTCTCTCTCAACACTTATCTCCCTCTCTCCCAACACTTATCTCCCTCTCTCCCCCACCCCTGTCTCTCTCTCTCAACACTTATCTCCCTCTCTCCCCCACCCCTCTCTCAACACTTATCTCCCTCTCTCCCCCACCCCCTCTTTCTCTCAACACTTATCTCCCTCTCTCCCCCACCCCTGTCTCTCTCTCAACACTTATCTCCCTCTCCCCCCACCCCTCTCTCTCTCTCAACACTTATCTCCCTCTCTCCCCCACCCCTGTCTCTCTCTCTCAACACTTATCTCCCTCTCTCCCCACCCCTCTCTCTCAACACTTATCTCCCTCTCTCCCCCACCCGTCTCTCTCTCTCTCTCTCAACACTTATCTCCCTCTCTCCCCACCCCTGTCTCTCTCTCAACACTTATCTCCCTCTCTCCCCCACCCCTCTCTCTCTCTCTCAACACTTATCTCCCTCTCTCCCCACCCCTCTCTCTCAACACTTATCTCCCTCTCTCCCCCACCCGTCTCTCTCTCTCGCTCAACACTTATCTCCCTCTCTCCCCACCCCTGTCTCTCTCTCAACACTTATCTCCCTCTCTCCCAACACTTATCTCCCTCTCTCCCCCACCCCTGTCTCTCTCTCTCAACACTTATCTCCCTCTCTCCCCCACCCCTCTCTCAACACTTATCTCCCTCTCTCCCCCACCCCCTCTTTCTCTCAACACTTATCTCCCTCTCTCCCCCACCCCTGTCTCTCGCTCAACACTAATCTCCCTCTCCCCCCACCCCTCTCTCTCTCTCAACACTTATCTCCCTCTCTCCCCCACCCCTGTCTCTCTCTCTCAACACTTATCTCCCTCTCTCCCCACCCCTCTCTCTCAACACTTATCTCCCTCTCTCCCCCACCCGTCTCCCTCTCTCTCTCTCAACACTTATCTCCCTCTCTCCCCACCCCTGTCTCTCTCTCAACACTTATCTCCCTCTCTCCCCCACCCCTCTCTCTCTCTCTCAACACTTATCTCCCTCTCTCCCCCACCCCTGTCTCTCTCTCTCAACACTTATCTCCCTCTCTCCCAACACTTATCTCCCTCTCTCCCCCACCCCTGTCTCTCTCTCTCAACACTTATCTCCTTCTCTCCCCCACCCCTCTCTCTCTCTCTCTCAACACTTATCTCCCTCTCTCCCCCACCCCTCACTCTCTCTCAACACTTATCTCCCTCTCTCCCCCACCCCTGTCTCTCTCTCAACACTTATCTCCCTGTCTCCCAACACTTATCTCCCTCTCTCCCCCACCCCTGTCTCTCTCTCTCAACACGTATCTCCCTCTCTCCCTCTCTCAACACTTATCTCCTTCTCTCCCCCACCCCTCTCTCTCTCTCTCTCAACACTTATCTCCCTCTCTCCCCCACCCCCCTCTTTCTCTCAACACTTATCTCCCTCTCTCCCCCACCCCTGTCTCTCTCTCAACACTTATCTCCCTCTCTCCCCCACCGTCTCTCTCTCTCTCAACACTTATCTCCCTCTCTCCCCACCCCTGTCTCTCTCTCAACACTTATCTCCCTCTCTCCCCCACCCCCCTCTCTCTCTCAACACTTATCTCCCTCTCTCCCCCACCCCTGTCTCTCTCTCTCAACACTTATCTCCCTGTGCCCTTTCTGTATCCCCGCCTCTCTCTCTGTTTTTCATCCTGCATGCATCCGCCTGTGTCGCTGACATTTGCTTGCCTTTGTTCATTTGCATTTTCAAACAGAAGTGTTTATATGTAGTTATTTCTCTTCTAACCAGCCTGAATTTGACTACTATTCTTGACAGTAGGCTATTATTATATTCAGATAGCTAATATGCTTCTGGTGGTCATTTATAATCGATGAGGCTCAGAGATCCTCCAATGCACAGTATGATGAAATGCCTTGTAATTTGGGAGATCAAGTCAACTATTTAGAGTCAGTCTGTGTGCAGTCTTAATTTACCAACAAGATCTCACGGTTTGACCACTTTGACTTCAGATTCTGATGTTTAACCACGTTCCCCAAAACGTCAAATTTCAAAGTTGCTCCAAACATCAAATTTCAAAATGTTTTTGCCACCCTGGGTTGCTCCTCATGCTTAGCTTCATTTAATTTCTTCAAACGTCAAATTTCGAAGGTGGTCCGAACGTGACATTTTTAAGTTAAGGGTTAAGGTTTTGGATAGGGTTAAAACATAAAGTTTAGGCATTCATTCCAAATGGTTAAGGATATATATATATATTTTTTAAGTGTCAACCACTGGGATTGAGCACACAACCTTTGGATCCAGATGTCATGGGATTACAGCCATCCACTACCCCAGTCCACAAAACCCTAGCAAAAACCCAAGCCTACTTGATGGTAATAGCGCTCACTTCAAATTTCGAAGTCAATCTTCAGCAATCTGGCTGTAATTTATACCCTCCAAAATATGGTGTTCAGGGCTGAGCTTCACCAGATGTGATATATTTGATGTTTCGTCTTTCTTTTTTATCTTATCAAATTGCGATATTGTCTCATCACTGCAACTCCTCAACGGGCTCGGAGAGGTGAAGGTCGAGTCATGCGTCCTCCAAAACATGACCCCTCAAACCGTGCTCCTTACCACCCGTCCGCTTAACCCTGAAGCCAGCCGAACCAATGTGTCGGTAGAAACACCATTTAACTGATGACCGAAGTCAGCCTGCAGGCGCCCAGCCTGCCACAAGGAGTCACTAGACAGCAATCAGCCTAGTAATCAGGCAAAACACCCTTCCCTACCCAGACAATTCTGGGCCAAATGTGCACCACCCTATGGGAATCCCAGTCACGGACGGCTGTGACACAGCCTGGGATCGAACCCAGATCTGTAGTGACGCCTTAAGCACTGCGATGCAATGCCTTAAACCGCTGCTCCACTTGAGAGGTGTTTTTGATGTTTCAAGGCCTGAAGATGTGGCTACTGCATAAAAAAATCCATCTAGTCTGTGCAGTCGCTGAAGTGGGCAGTTTTGCAGATCTAAAGTACATGTCAGTCAGCATTTAGGCTGTCATTGAGATCAAAGTTGTTATGATATTTTCAACATGTGTTTGACACAGTCTTAGTGTGTGTGGAATTGACCAAATCTTTCCCATCTCATACACACGTACACACACACACACACACACACACACACACACACACACACACACACACACACACACACACACACACACACACACTGGTCTGACAGTCACCACTCACTCCCTCTCTCCCTCCTTCACCTCTATCAGTTTTTCTACTTCTCCATCCTTTCGTTTCTCCCTTTCACCCATCTCTTCTCTGTGTTAGATGGCTTGGCTGCTGTGTGTCCTTTCACCCATTTCTTCTCTGTGTTAGATGGCTTGGCTGCTGTGTGTCCTTTCACCCATCTCTTCTCTGTGTTAGATGGCTTGGCTGCTGTGTGTCCTTTCACCCATCTCTTCTCTGTGATAGATGGCTTGGCTGCTGTGTGTGGTTGCTGAGAGCAGATACAGCCTGGCTTTTGGCTAAATTGCGGAATACCAAAGCAATGCCATTGTGACTGCCGGAAACATTTGTCCTTTTCAAAAAGATAGAGGGAGAGAGATGGAGCAAGGGGGAGGGGATACAAGACAGGAGAGAGAGGGACAGAGCAACGATGAGAACGAGAGCGAAAGACAGAGTAAGGTAGAGAAGAGAGGGGGAGAAAGAAAAAGAGAAAGGAAGGGGGACCGAGAGAGCGACAAGGGGATAGAATGAGGGAGGGAGGCAGAGAGAGAGACAACGTGATAGAATGAACGGGGGAGGCAGAAAGAGAGACAAGGGCGTAGAATGAAGGAGGGAGGCACTGAGAGACAAGGGGATAGAATGAGGGAGGGAGGCAGAGAGAGACAAGGGGATACAATGGAGGGAGGCAGAGAGAGACAAGGGGATACAATGAGGGAGGCAGAGAGAGACAAGGGGATACATTGAGGGAGGTAGAGAGAGACAAGGGGATACAATGAGGGAGGCAGAGAGAGACAAGGGGATGCAATAAGGGAGGTAGAGAGAGACAATGGGATACAATGGGGGAGGCAGAGAGAGACAAGGGGATACAATGAGGGAGGTAGAGAGAGACAAGGGGATACAATGAGGGAGGCAGAGAGAGACAAGGGGATACAATGAGGGAGGTAGAGAGAGACAAGGGGATACAATGAGGGAGGCAGAGAGAGATAGGGGATACAATGAGTTAGGTAGAGAGAGGCAAGGGGATACAATGAGTGAGGTAGAGAGAGCATGAAGAAGATATTCATTTGGTTTGTGTTAACTTATTTTGGCGTTGTTCTTTTGTTTGAGAACTGATTTGATATGTTAATTGGGTTATTATTTCTTAGCAGTCGGGTATTTATTCCTTTTATCTAACATGCTGGTTAAAATGTTAATTTCTTTAACAAAAATACAGACAGAAATGTGTGTGTTTTGCCAGTAGCTTATATTTTCATATTTTTTTAACTCATGAAAGTCATGGTAAAAATGTTAACATTTACAGTTTTTAACTCATGAAAGTCATGGTAAAAATGTTAACATTTACAGTTTTTAACTCATGAAAGTCATGGTAAAAATGTTAACATTTACAGTTTTTAACTCATGAAAGTCATGGTAAAAATGTTAACATTTACAGGTTTTTTACACCTTGATGTTCAAGAACAGGAAAACAAATATTAAAAAGTGAATGTCTCAGAAAGTTTATTGAGAGGATAATGGAGAAAGGGGCTGGATGTGTCTGCTGCCATCAATTCAAGTCCCATTGGTACTTTCCCTTCCTGTCTTTGCATCGTACATGAGCTCATGAATAGAAGGTCTGGGAGCTGCCAAGCTTTGATGTAGTTGTCAGAAGATACCATGAGAGAATGCAGGCTGACATAAAGAAATGGCCTTCAAGTCGAAGAGAAGAAAAGGAAAGAAGGAAAGGAGAGGAGGAAGGGAGAGATTGAAGGGGAAGGGAAATAAGGAAAGGAGAGAGGGAGAGATGGAAATGAGAGAAGGAAGTGAGAGAAGGGAGAGAAGGAAGGGAGAGAAGGAAAGGAGAGAAGGAATGGAGAGATTGAAGGGGAAGGGAAATAAGGAAAGGAGAGATGGAGAGATGGAAATGAGAGAAGGAAGTGAGAGAAGGGAGAGAAGGAAGGGAGAGAAGGAAAGGAGAGAAGGAATGGAGAGAAGGAAAGGAGAGAAGGAAGGGAGAGAAGGAAAGTATAGATGGAAAGGAGAGAAGGGAGGGAGAGAAGGAAGGGAGAGAGGGAAAGTATAGATGGAAAGGAGAGAAGGGAGGGAGAGAAGGAAAGTATAGATGGAAAGGGGAGAAGGAAGGGAGAGAAGGAAAGTATAGATGGAAAGGAGAGAAGGAAGGGAGAGAAGGAAAGTATAGATGGAAAGAGAGATGGGAGGGAGAGAAGGAAAGTATAGATGTAAAGGAGAGAAGGGAGGGAGAGAAGGAAAGTATAGATGGAAAGGAGAGAAGGGAGGGAGAGAAGGAAGGGAGAGAGGGACATTATACATGGAAAGGAGAGAAGGGAGGGAGAAAAGGAAGGGAGAGAGGGAAATTATACATGGAAAGGAGAGAAGGGAGGGAGAAAAGGAAGGGAGAGAAGGAAAGTATAGATGGAGAAAGGAGAGAAGGAAGGGAGAAAAGGATGGGAGAGGGAAAGGAGAGAAGGGGGGAGAAAAGGAAGGGAGAGAAGGAAAGTATAGATGGAAAGGAGAGAAGGGGGAGAGAAGGAAAGTATAGATGGAAAAGAGAGAAGGGAGGGAGACAAGGAAAGTATAGATGGAAAGGAGAGAAGGGGGAGAGAAGGAAAGTATAGATGGAAAGGAGAGAAGGGAGGGAGACAAGGAAAGTATAGATGGAAAGGAGAGAAGGGAGGGAGAGAAAGAAAGTATATATGGAAAGGAGAGAAGGGAGGGAGACAAGGAAAGTATAGATGGAAAGGAGATAAGGGGGAGAGAAAAGGAAGGGAGAGAATGAAAGGAGAGAAGGGAGTGAGAGAAGGAAGGGAGAGATGGAAAGGAGAGAAGGGGGAGAGAAGGAAAGTATAGATGGAAAGGAGAGAAGGGAGGGAGACAAGGAAAGTATAGATGGAAAGGAGAGAAGGGGGAGACAAGGAAAGTATAGATGGAAAGGAGAGAACGGGGGGAGAAAAGGAAGGGAGAGAATGAAAGGAGAGAAGGGAGGGAGACAAGGAAAGTATAGATGGAAAGGAGAGAAGGGGGAGAGAAGGAAAGTATAGATGGAAAGGAGAGAAGGGAGGGAGAGAAGGAAGGGAGAGAAGGAAAGTATAGATGGAAAGGAGAGAAGGGAGGGAGAGAAGGAAAGTATAGATGGAAAGGAGAAAAGGGAGGGAGAGAAGGAAAGTTTAGATGGAAAGGAGACAAGAGAGGGAGAGAAAGAAAACATATGATACCCAGAATAATAAACCACATCATACCATACAAGTAACACATTCTGCTTCTAACACACACATGAATAACACACACACACATGAAGAATGCACACACGAAGAATACATATACACATACACACATGAATAACACACACACACATGAAGAATACACACACACATGAATAACACACACACACATGAATAACACACACACGAAAAATACATATACACATACACACATGAATAACACACACACACATGAATAACACACACACAAATGAATAACACACACACACACGAAGAATACACATACACATGCACACATGAATAACACACACACACATGAATAACACACACATGCACAAAGAATACATATACACATACACACATGAATAACACACACACACATGAAGAATACACACACACATGAATAACACACACACACATGAATAACACGCACACACACAAAGAATACATATACACACACACACACACATGAAGAATACACACACACATGAATAACGCACACACACACATGAATAACACACACACACACGAAGAATACATATACACACACACACATGAAGAATACACACACACAAAGAATACACATACACATACACACATGAAGAATACACACACACATGAATAACGCACACAAACATGAATAACACACACACACACGAAGAATACATATACACACACACACATGAATAACACACACACACATGAAAAATACACACACACGAAGAATACACATACACATACACACATGAATAACACACACACACATGAAGAATACACACACATATCCACAGTCTTCATACACACCCACACAGTGTTCACACACACCTGCTGACTGTGGGGGTGGCAGGAGCCTCGGGAGGGGACTGTGTGCATGTATGTGTGTTTGTGTGTGTGTGTGTTCGTGTGTGTGTGTGTGTATGTGTTCTTCATGTGCGTGCCCTTCCTGTTAACCAATCATTTTCCAGCATTTCAAGCATCAGAGGTTCTAATTAAAAAGGGTCACCTGTATGGGCCATTGTTTTTATAATTGATGGTGACCCTGGCTTTTCTCCAGATAACCCCCATCTGCAGCGCCAGCTCTTTGGAGTCCTCAGTCTCACTACGCAGGGTAATTAGAGGTTAAATGAGCTATGGCAAAATGGCCACCCTGATATTAATACTTTCCCTCCATGGACAAAGAGCTTAATGTGTATAGGCCCATGGCTAGGAAAGGAAATGTCTGCTGAATAACAACCTCCCCACCTATCAGGAAATTATAATGATATCCGCCATCTTGTTTCCTTGATCAATGAAAATGTATATTTACCAGACAATCTAATCCACAGCAATTTGCTCAAGGGTACATTTTTCACCTATTTGTTTGGGGATTCGAACATGCAACCTTTTGGTTACGAGCTTAACCACTAGGCTACCTATAGTGTCTGCTCAAGATGCATGATCCATCGTCACAGTTCAAGGTTTGTTCGCTTGATAATCAAAGAGTGTTGCTGTAATTGCAAAAAACATGAAATCCTTTTTGTTGTCTGCTAAACTGAAACAGATGATGGCCTTGCATTAAGTGCCTGTGCATTGTCAGTGTAAGGGAAAAGGAAGTCTAGGTGATTACTGTGCGATTTCCATGGATGTAATTACCATCTATGTTTATAGATTCATGGTCAAATGCAAAGTGAGATGAGATAGCGGATTTACCAGTTATTAGAGCAAGGAAATATCTGTGTTAGAAAATGTATTTAGAAAAATATTGGAGGATGTACAGTAGACTCTGGAATGTCAATTTGCAGTGTCTAACCATAGTCAACAAAAGTGCAACATATTTGAATAAAACATCAATTACTTCTTGAACAGCAAATGGATCATTCTATTTCTACTTGCAGAAAAAAACACTCGTAGGAAATGACATACAATGCCAAAAAAAATCAGTTCAAATCACAGTAAATCCCCATTCCCAGCCCATTATCCAGCTGTACAGTGCTATCTCATGCAATCCAGAGGAGGCAGGTTGAGTCAGCGGGCGGGAGGCGCTCCTCCAGTTGGCATGCTTTGTAGTTGGTGTTCAAAAACAGCTGCTTCGCTCGTTAACAATCACTTCTCTCTAATTCGGTCTCATCATCACTTTTTATCGTACAGCAGACCCTGGGTCCCTGAGGAGCCCTAGAGTTAACTGCCACTGCCCCTGCACATCGGGGATGGAGACCCCATGCTGCCACTACCTGGAGATAGCAGTATAGCAGCTATGCGGCATGCAAGGAGCAGAAACAGCTTGCTCTTAGCCTGCCGAATATATTTTAGTGATTGAATATACTCAAAAATATACAGTACACACAACATGCAACAATTTCAAAGATTTTACTGAGTTATTGTTCATATAAGGAAATCAGTCAATTAAAATTGATTCATTAGACCCTAATCTATGGATTTCACATAAGTGGAAATACAGATATGCATCTGTTGGTCACAGATACCTTAAAAAAAGGTAGGGGCGTGGATCAGAAAACCAGTCAGTATCTCCTGTGACCACCATTTGCCTCATGCAGCACAACACATCTCCTCCACATAGAGTTGATCAGGCTGTTGATTGTGGCCTGTTGAATGTTGTCCCACTCCTCTTCAAAGGCTGTGTGAAGTTGATTAATATTGGCGGGAACTGGAACATGCTGTCGTACACATTGATCCAGAGCATCCCAAACATGCTCAATGGGTGGTGACATGTCTGTAGAGTGTGCAGGCCATGTAAGACATTTTCAGTTTCTAGGAATTGTGTAGAGATCCTTGCGACATGGGGCAGTGCATTATCATGCTGAAAGATAAGGTAATGGAGGCGGATGAAGGCCTGGGCAATGGGCCTCAGAATCTCATCACGGTATCTCTGTACATTCAAACTGGCACTGATAAAATGCAATTGTGTTCATTGTTCGTAGCTTATGCCTGCCCATACCATAACCCCACCGCCACCATGGGGCACACAGTTCACAACGTTGACATCAGCAAACCGCTCGCCCACAAAACTCCATTCACGTGGTCTGCGGTTGTGAGGCCACTTGAACGCACTGCCATATTCTCTAAAACAACGTTGGTGGTGGCTTATGGTAGAGACATTAACATTCAAGTCTCTGGCAACAGCTCTGGTGAACATTCCTGCAGTCATCATGCCAAATGCACACTCCCTCAAAACTTAAGACATCTGTGGTATTGTGTTGTGACAAAACTGCACATTTTAGAGTGGACTTTTATTGTCCCCAGCACAAGGTGCACTTGTGTAATGACCGTGCTGTTTAATCAGCTTCTTGATACGCCACACATGTCAGGGGATGGAGTATCCTTGGCAAAGAACAAATGCACACTAACAGGGATGTAATCACATTGGTTCACAGCATTTGAGAGACATTAACCTTAAGTGCGCATGGAACATTTCTGGGATCTTTTATTTCAGCTCATGAAACATGGGACCAACATTTTACATGTTGCAATTCAATTTATGTTTAGTGTAGTATATTTTTTACTTAACAGGCTAGTAAATGAGCTCTTGGATATTGACATACTGTATACTGTGTAGAGCTGGATTGAGAAGGCACATTAAGGTGTCTATGAAATCGCCGCGGTACTCATTTTTACCTTAATTTGAAGCTTGAAGTGAAACATGGATCCATAATACCAACAAACATATCTGCTGTGGTTCCCAATGCGGCGAGGGGGTCTCCATGGAAACATGGCGAGAGACGGGGCTAAAAAGCTGAGGACGTTGAGGAGACTCATACATCACGATGATAACTGCGCTTTAACCCCACCGGCAACCGGAGGGAGACCCCCGTCGAATGATTGATGAACTCACAATCAACTTTTCCTGTATGCATAAATAAATGTGTTGCTAATGAGCAGGGATGTAGACTGCTGTTCTGCGTAGAGGCCCGGAGGTAGCCATACGCTCCGTGATAACCTTATCGTCATCGTCATCCACCACTTTTCTGTTGTCTCTGATGCTAAATGAGGCTCTGACTGCATCATTTCCCCAGAACACCATACATCTTGATACGGTGTAATGAAGTTCTATTAGCTGACCTTCCATTCCCCCCTATGCTAAATTCTTTAAAGGGAAATAATGCATGCTCTAGAATGCCCTTCAAGCCAATCAGAAATGAGTGTTCAACATTGCCATGGATAAATAACAGTATAGTCAGTACAGTAGGCCTGTCACATTGGTATGAAGAGATTCGGGAGACAGGCGCAGGAATGCGTAATAGGGTTTTTTATTAAGCCCAAATTACGGCGTGCCGGGGGCGAAGACCAAGCAAACAGGTAACAAAACACAGGCAAAACAAAAGAGTGACTAACACACGGGACGAGACCCGTAATCATCTGCGCAATCCACAAGGGCACGAAAGCCCAAAACACACAGCATAGGTACTCACACGCACCAACGGACATTGTAGCAATAATCGACAGGACACTGGTAAACCAAGGGCACATATATACAATTACCAATCAGTGGGAATAGGGGACAGGTGTGCATAATGAACGTTCTGGAGGGATCCTTGACAAGACCTAGGATGTTTGTTGGTCTGTGCAGTTATGTTGACTGTTTAGGCTCTGGGCTCTGTTTGTACAATAGCATGTGGCCTTTGCGGTTATCTCGTGGCATCGTCTTTGTCTCGTAGACATCAGGGGGATTATCCTGCCCCATTCGCCGCCACGATCCCACAATCCCCACATCTCTGTTCGTTTGTTGTTGGACCCAGGAGGCCCGCCGCCACGAGAAGCACCAAAAGAAGCAGCTTGTGACCCGCTGTTTAATTAAAAGGATGAGTGATGCTCCGCTGCCACCCACGACCTTCCTCCCCATCCCTCCTACCCATGATGGGAGTTGAAGGAAATCTCACCCTCCTGGGAGTCTGGAGGAGAGCAAAGCGGATCAGGCCGGATATCCTGCTCTTTCCAGAGGAGAGGGGTAAGGAGGAGGGGGATGGAAAAAATGAAAAACCCTGTAGTGCTGGTGTCTGCACTTTTTCCCTTTCCATATCTTTCCCTCACACTCTCTCTTCCTCTTTCACACTCTCTCTTTTTCCCTCTATCATCTCTCAGTCTTCTCCTCCTCTCTCCCTCCAAAGCTCATACATTTTTCCTCTCCACTGGACAGAAGAGCCTGGTCATGGCTTTTTGCTGGCTGAGAAATCACAGGTCCATCAGAGAGATGGAGACAGAGACACGCTTTCCTCTCCTGCTTGGTCTCGTGATGGATTCCAAACCCCCTCAAACAGATAGGAATATGAAAACCCACCTGGCCGGGGCCAGGGTCCACCCTGTTCTGTGGCGGTGCAATGCTTTGATCAAGACCCGCACTGTTGATTTATACACTTTTCTTTTTTTCTGATGCTGCTTCTTCACTGTGTGATTTTTTTCTTGGCTGTTCCAGTGGGTATAGTACTGTATGCATGCCCTGCTTTTTTCCCCCTCTCTCTCTCTCTGTCTCTCTCTCTCTCTCTCTCTCCCTCTCTCTCTCTCTGTCTCTCTCTCTCTCTCTCTCTCTCTCTCTCTCTCCCTCTCTCTCTCTCTCTCTCTCTCGTAACATTCCCAAAGTGTATCCTGTGAAAACATCTCCAGATGAGAGACTTAATTCTCCTAATCCCTCTCCTCTTATTCGCACCGTCTAAATACGTTTATGCAGATATTTTCTCTTTTTCCCGGTGCACAAAGCGAGCGTTAATGCATTAAAAAGCGAGGTTAAGTTGCTCCAACTCAAAAGCGGCAAGCGGCGTCTTAGCGTGCAGTTACGTGTTGTTTTGGCTCATAAGTTTTGCTCGCGCTCATTCTGGCGAGCAGAGCATGAGTGTCGAGGCAATATTTCCAAGCCGCTGCCTCGCTCCTCTCCCAGGTAAACCGTTACTGCCGTTTTACCCCAGAATGGCCATCACAAGCAATTAAAGTAGCCCTCTTTCCCCACTGTCGCTCGGCAACTGGGGAAAACGCGAGCCTCTGTAATAAGTTTGTCTCACACGTTCCCATCACACGTGTCACTTCCTATTCGGACCCATTATGGGTCAGGAAGTGAGGTGGGGGAGGATCAAGTCACAAAATGAAGTCTTTGAACTGAGCCTTTTTTTTCAAAGACTGTGGGTTGTGGTAGTTTCATGTCTCATCAAGTCATTACTGATAATAGCATGAGAGAGAGATCCGGTTATCTGCTGTCAGAGACATTATCTAAATATTCAGAGCTACAAAAATGTTTCACCTATTCATAGGGGAATTTGTCAAATCTCACTAAGGTGTGATCAAAAGCAAAACAATTGAGAAATACTCTCAAACGATATCACTCAAGTATATACTTATCGATCTTAACTATGTTCAAGTCAGCTTTTTCCCTCACAAAGCTTATGAATAATATGTAGATATGAGGGATATTACAACCACTTTACGAGTGACCTGCATTATAACATACTCTTTGCGATGTTACTTTGCCTTTTTTTATGGAGAGAGCAAATATCGATCCCTGTTCTCCAATGGCTAGTTCAAACGACGCCCCAACACAGTCTCTCAGTAACGAACAGCAGTCGTGTTCAGTGCCGGGTGATTTTATATCCGCTGGAAAAGCCCTAACTTAATTAGTCTTGATTTTTACCATGAAAGTCCCCAGACTATTTGTGAGGAGCGTTAATTAACTGACACAAGATCCCCCCCTGAGGACTGAGGGTTGGAGAATAGCTGGATGATATTATCAGTGACAGAATGAAATGTGTTCACTACTTCCATATCGGGCCCGACTCTGACAGTGTGAGGAGACTTGTTTGATTATTATTACCTTGGTGGTGAAGAAAATGTCCTGCTTGTCATCCTCAAGTAAAATATGATGACACTGACAGACAAAGGTGCTAATAGAATTTCTTGCATATAAATGTGATTTTAAGGAAGTAAAGTAATACATGTAATTTGTATCATTTTAATCTCATAGCCTTTTTACTATATACTGTATAGAGCAAGGGAGTGTCACAGCCCCGCAAGGTCTGAGCAATGGCTTGTGCAGTGTGCTACATGCTATCTGGGGAGGGTGGGGCCAACCTTTGGGCTACCACTGTCTATGTCTCTGTAGTACACTGAGTCAGTTGTGGAGAAGATCCTTCCTTTTTCTACCTCATGTTAACAGCAACATGTTGTTTCACTTGGGTGACTTCAATCTCAATCATACTAAGTTTATCGAGTCCCCGCACCATATCTCTCTGGGGAGGAAACTTTAGATTTGTTTGTTTCCTTGAGTCCTGGGGGTGTTTGTCTCTCTCTCTCTCATTCTCTCTCTCTCTCTCTGTGATGCTACTTCTGCTGGAGAGATTTTGAGGGGCCCTCCTGTGCTGTTACTCTCTGTCAACCAGACGCTAGCGTCTCACCTTGGGGGTGAGGCCCCGATCACGGCCTGGCGTTTATTTGACTGATAACGTCTCACCGTCTCCATGCATCAGGTGACCCCCGCGGCTTCACCCGAACAACTTGTTTGTGCGTCGAGTCAGAAAGAGACATGTTCAGAAGAGGAGGATGGAGAGGCATCGGAGCGGGGGAGAGTGATGGTGATACTGACTCACAGAGGGGCTTAAAGACAGTCTGTCGACATCCTCCCTTCATCCCCCCCTCCTTATGTCCTTCCTCTCAGGATTCCAATTAAATTAAACACCTGCAGGCTCAGCTTCAGAAGGGCATTGTAATCTCCCATTCCCTTCGTACCACCCCACTGCTAACGTATCGGGCACAATATCGATGTATGGCAAGGTGGTTTGCAAGACCCGTCCATGGTGTCCCATAACCCCCTGCTGATAGCACAGTGTGTAGTATACAGTATGTAAACACTCTTCAATTGGATGTTTTGGTGCGTCTAGGGCAGTTCAAAATGTTGATTGAGAACCTCTTTGCTGAGGAATGTGATTGTTTTTCTTGAGTGTGTTTGTCATTTTTGTATATTTGTATTCTATTGTGTAAAGTGTGCTCATGCAAGGCTTGTGAAAGAGGCCTTGGTCTCAGTGGGACCCTGTTATAATAAAGGTTCAATAAAGGTGCAGATGCCAGCCCTGGATTTCTAATCAGGCGTTTATACAGGGATGCCCTAACTCTCGGCGTGGGTCCTTTAAAAACAAGCCCTCTGAGTCCATCTGAAGGAAACGGTGGGGCCGTTAAGAATCCTCTGACCGTGGGGAAGGAATTATTTATGATAAATGTATTGATCTCTGGTGGATTGAACCAGTTTGGTTTTCTTTATGTATTTAGGGTCCCAAACAGAAGGGACCACCTATGCTGTTAATATAGCAGGCTGTGTAACCCAATTACATGGAAATGAGGCTTGATTGCTGATATGCCTGCTGTACTAGTGTCCCCTTTGTAACTAGCTATTTCAGCTAGCAGCTCATCAGAGCTCCTCATGGTGCTGGAGAAAGACAGACAGACAAACAAACAGACAGACAGGCAGACAGACAGACAGACAGACAGGCAGACAGGCAGGCAGGCAGGCAAGCAGGCAGGCAGGCAGGCAGGCAGGCAGGCAGGCAGGCAGGCAGACAGAGAGACAGACAGAGAGACAGACAGACAGACAGACAGACAGACAGACAGACAGACAGACAGACAGACAGGCAGACAGAGATTTGACGAACGAAAGGAATAGGAGGAGCTTCTTCTTTTCCAATTTGACCCATGTGATGAGGCTGGATTTCTTCGAGAAATAACAAGGCTTATCGCAAACCCGTGGTAATCTGACATGGTCCGCTTTATATTTTTTCCTGAAGTTGTTCACTTTGCAGGGGAAGCAAAAGTGGGGATTTCAAAAACATTGAGGCTTGATTCCTCACTCTCGTCTGTGGCTAAGCTGAGATTGAACTCTCTGTGCTCTCTGCATGTGGGAGCAACCTGAGAAACCATCCTATTAGCTTTAGTGGTCCTCGCACACCGGCTGCCGTGTTAAAACACACAGTTCCTAAGTAAGACAGACCACCTTGTACACACAAACAAGATGGCTGCCTTGATTGAGAAACTGGATCTGATAAGGAGAGTGAAGGAGTCAGTCAAGACTCTTAATTGAAGTTGATGCTGTCACAGGGAAAGGCTCATCAATCTCCTCATCCACAGCGTTAAAGGGAGAAGCCCAGCCATCTCCGCATCCCCAGAATTAAAGGTAGAGGCCTATCGATCTTTGTGTCAACAGCATTAGAGAGAGAAGTGGCTGGACTGAGAGAAAGCTAGGGAGAGGCTCGTGGAGTCTGGTGGAGAGAAACCAAGGCAAGAGAGAAGAGAAGGCAAGAAGGCAAGAGAGACAGAGATATGACATTGGAAAGAGAGGGATGACAGGGAGGTGCGGAGGGAGGCAGATTCCGTGGATGAAGAATACTACTTTAGGTTGATTGGCCAATGGGTGGTCGTAGCACATCATAATCATGTCTTAGGGGGGCGGCAGGGTTGTTGAATGCCTCGACAGTGGGCCTCTGTCCTCTGATCAATCGCCTGGGGCAATTTTTGTCAGGAAAAATGGACCAGCTTGAGGGAGCATGCTGGGAATGCAGATTGGCGGCGCATATCGGCGCGAGCCCGGAGACTGCGTGTTAGCAGGGGCGTGTGTAAATACAATCAGAACACGCGTGCAGGGGGGAATTACAGCGTCACCAGTCTCTTTTGTAGCGAGTTCTTAAGAGAGAGATGGGGGGGGATGTCCACTGGCCCTCCCCCATGCATCACTACAGACAGATGGAAGGGATTATTCAGATGAGAGAACAAGTAAAAGGTGAGAGGAGAGGAATGTCTCTCTGATGTGACTGACTTGACTCTCCCTTCTCTTTTTCTCTCCTCCACTCCTCCTCCTCTCTCTATCTCTCCATCTCTTTCCTTTTGACAACTTTCATTGATGTTGGAGACCACAAGCTGTGGCCTTAAACAAAGATGACTCCAGCAGCATAAACTCCAGCATATGCAGTAGCGTTGTACCTTTGGTGATGCTCAACAATAACCTGATTATACCACATGAAGGAATATTTACACCTCTCTTGATATCACTTCTCTCCATTTTGAGTAGTCATCATAACATATCATAACACATTCGTTGTCCTCGCCATCTTTCTGGGCAAAACGCCTTTATTTCCATAATCGTGCAAACAGTTGACACTCATCCTCCACCGTGGGGGGGAGGGGTAAATATTTATTCACTGTCTTCTCATTAAAGGGCCACTGTGTTGATCAGTAAGCCATGGTGGTAATTACAAAGGATATTAATAGTGGGACAAGATGGGTTGACGCTAATGATGACGGAGGCTCTTCCGTGGATCAGTTTCACTTGGAGAGGGTTTTGGGGCCCATGGACTTGAGTACAAATGTTTTCTGTGTTGACATGGGAGTAGAGACATGGGAACTGTAGTTCATGAGATGGCATGGTTAATCTCATTGTGTATGAGTGCTTCTAAACTTTTACTGTGGGATTTGGTTGCCATATGTCACATCCTTCTTCACTGTAGGGTCTTCATTTGAGCCAGTTTGCTACAGTAGTACAATAATCCTGCAGCAGCAGGAAATGTGAATAATTACGTGAATAATAATTCATGGAGGGGTTGATGCGTTTTACATTAGGGTAAATCCAGTCTAAAATTTTCAAGTGAAAATTACAAACCTTAGAAGCATTTTTAAACCTTGAATACACTACGTTTGCATTTCGTGCCATGCAGGAACATTCTCATCACCAAAAGAGTGATCCAGTTAAGACCCTACATCTGTACTAAGCCTTACATGCTGATCACACCGGCCGCGTTGTGTGTGAGCGTTGCAAATTAAATGTACACATAAATGTTACTCAATCATTTCATCCAAACTGCTCATCCAGGCACTACGCAGGTTCTATTTAAGATTCTGGTTCTATTTTAGATGCTTGACGTGCTGCAAGTCCCGCCTCTCCCATTTCCTCATTGGTTTTTAGGAGCATATACACACGTGGGTGATTGAAAGATGAAGTTGGTTTAAGTAATGCACCTTTAAGTTCGTTGCCAACATTGTCATATAAAAACCACAGAAGAAGAAGACTGAACTAAGAGAGATTACTATAAACTAACTATTTTTCCCCTTTTTATCTGTGGATTAATTTTTGGAGTAGAGAACACACGATTTTGTACGACTCTACAAAAATCCAGCTAAAAAAAGGACCTTGTACATTTCAGGTAAAATATAAATCCGGTGTGGTCAGCATGTTACTGATGACAAGGAATATTAAACCCTGTTTCATGCCATTGGCTCTTGGCTTTGTTATTTGTGTTACATTTTTCTATTTATTTGCTTTTGTCCAGAGTTTAATGCCTTGGAATTTATTCATGTCTACCAAGACAGCACACAGGTCACGCAACAATACGACTAGTCATTTCAGTTGGTAAAACAGGACTATGAATGACGATGAGTTCCTCCAATGGCGACAGAGAGCGAACGAGAGGAGAAAAGAACAAGGGCGGGAGGATGGAAGGGAAAAACAACGCTGGGAAATTGTTTCACTCTGTACTGATCAGCCTTACAGCGACTGTTACTGTGTTTTTCACCAGAGGACTTCTCCCTGGTTTAACTTTGGAAAAGGCATTGACCTTTTTCAACAATTCTCTCGTCACTGGTAACTAAGCACTGACCGGTAAGCAAAGCATTCACCACCTCAGTCCCCCCCCCCCCCCCCCCCCCAAAGGATTCACCACCTCAGTTCTCCCCCCCCCCCCCCCAAAGCATTCACCACCTCAGTTCTCCCCCCCCAAAGGATTCACCACCTCAGTTCTCCCCCCCCAAAGGATTCACCACCTCAGGTCTCCCCACCAAAGGATTCACCACCTCAGTTCCCCCCCCCCCCCCCCCAAAGCATTCACCACCTCAGTTCTCCCCCCCCCCCCCCCCCCCCAAAGCATTCACCACCTCAGTTCTCCCCCCCAAAGGATTCACCACCTCAGTCCCCCCCCCCCCCCCCAAAGCATTCACCACCTCAGTTCTTCCCCCCAAAGGATTCACCACCTCAGTTCTTCAACCCAAAGGATTCACCACCTCAGTTCTCCCCCCCCCCAAAGGATTCACCACCTCAGTTTCCCCCCCCCCCCCCAAAGGATTCACCACCTCAGTTCTCCCCCGCCCCCCAAAGCATTCACCACCTCAGTCCCCCCCCCCCCCCCAAAGGATTCACCACCTCAGTTCCTCAGTTCTCCCCCCCCCCCCCCCCCCAAAGGATTCACCACCTCAGTTCTCCCCCCCCCCAAAGGATTAAAACCAGCTACCTTTTATTGTGATGAAAAGGCACTGTTTTTTCTTCAGTGTTTTCCGAGTCTTTCGATAGAACTCTGGTAGTCTCCTTCCCTGTAAGCAATCATGGTTAATTTCCGTTGGTTCAGCGTGTGATTGAATACCAATAACTCTGACCCTCTTCATTTCCACCTCCAACAAAATGGAGGGAGGAGGCCAGACTCCGACGGAATAGTAAGTGAATTAGTCTTCCTGCGCTGAATAGCCGTCTTGCAAGCCTAAATCACCAGTCATTGCTGTTGTCAGAAAACTATTAGACAGGTTGAACTTCTCTGGGTGATGCTAAAACTTCAGACAAATAAAATATCGGATTTTTAGATGAGTATGTGTTTAAACACTGAAGATTTCTCATCTTTGAGAGAATCAACCCCAAATCATAGAAATTAAATGTCTGAAATTAAATCACCAAAACAATACTATGATGCCTGTTGACAAGTTCAACAATACTATGATGCCTATTGACAAGTTCAACAATACCTGCTTTGTTTGACTTTCGAAGATATAGACTTGTATCAACATAGAAAGCAAAGATTAATGTCAGTTGTTATCATGAGTAGACGAACAAGAAATACTTAAGCAACAAACAAATAAGCAAATACCAGCAGGATTTAGAAAGATCAATTCAGTCAATCTCACCAATCTCACCATTAATCTGTGTATCCAAACATTTCCCCTGGTACAGAGGACGACCTCCCCTTTTTGACTTTGTTTAATTTGTCAGCCAGACAGCCAGCGCCAGGGCAGGGGGACTGGAGCCGTGCTGGATATGAACTGTCTTTGAACCCCGGCCACACTACTTCTGCTGCGTCTTGCGTTTTATAATTCCCCTCATCTTCAGTGTTGGCCCTGCCATGCAAACACAACAACCCAGTAACTCAGACATCACACAGACAGAGTCTGTGTCGGACAGTTTGTCCCTTTCATACTGACAGAGGACGAGAAAAGAGAGCTAACAGCATGTCTCTGAGGCGAACGTGAGAAAGGACTGGTGGGAAGACGGATGAATTACATTGTCTTGCTTGCGATTAAGAGGCCTCTTCCCACTCTGACAGCACAGACAGCACAGTTCTTTGAAGAAAGGCAAACGGCCCGAAGCTCTAAAACCAAAATCAAATGGATCTCTGCACACACACACATACTCCCAAACACACACACACAGGGGTAATCAGTGCTGATAAGCCCAGGCGTCGGATCTGAGTGTTATTGGA
Source organism: Oncorhynchus mykiss (assembly GCF_013265735.2). Taxonomy (NCBI): domain Eukaryota; kingdom Metazoa; phylum Chordata; class Actinopteri; order Salmoniformes; family Salmonidae; genus Oncorhynchus; species Oncorhynchus mykiss. Next base: position 52,501,157 of record NC_048585.1, on the reverse strand, counting down.
GTCTCTCACTGCATCATGTTAGCACAGCATGTCCAGATCTTATAGAAGCTGAGACACACAGGATTGCCATGACATGTTTAGATGTAAACAATTGCCTCCTGGTGTAGCAAATCTAATAGATCTTTCTTCAAGGCCACGTGCACGTGCACGCGCACACACACACACACACACACACACACACACACACACACACACACACACACACACACACACACACAGGTGTAGCAGACACATACTCTCATACCGTACTCAATTATGCATACATACAGACAGACAGACAGACAGGCAGGCAGGCAGGCAGGCAGGCAGGCAGGCAGGCAGGCAGGCAGGCAGGCAGACAGACAGACAGAAATACAGACGACAGACAGACAGACAGACAGGCAGGCAGACAGGTAGATAGGCAGGCAGGCAGGCAGGCAGGGAGTGAGGCAGGCAGACAGACAGACAGACAGGCAGACAGGCAGGCAGACAGGGACACAAGCCAGTGAACAGGTACAGTGCCACTGATGTGTAAATAACACAGTCTGTGCTGCAGTCTGGACTCACACAGGCCTGCGTGGCCCCATGAAGCACCCCGGTGTGAAATGCCAAAGGTAACTGCTGCGATGCAAATCCCTCTGCGGGCGTGGGGATTTCTGGGAAAGGTGGTAAAAGGGGATAACTAGTCAGTTGCACCGAATGCATTCAACCGAAATGTGTCTTCCACATTCAATCCAACCCCCTCTGAATCAGTGAGGTGCGGGGGCTGCCTCAATCGACGTCCACGTCATTGGTGCCCGGGGAGTAGTTGTTGTTGGGGATTACCTGCTTTGCTCAAGGGCAGATGTAATACACACACACACACATACATCAAACCCCTTTGCACAGCTGTTAGTTAACTCACATCCCACCATCCCTCAAAGGACACACAGGTGCAATGGCAACTTGCTTAATTGGTCCACTCTTCAAGTTGCACAACCATCTGTAACCCAGTGACTGTACCGGGCACTCTTAGCAGAGGAGGCGAGAATGAAAAAGGAGGAGAGCGGAACGGTGCTAATAGACAGCCAGTGCTTGAAGGGGCATCCCTGCTGATAGTGATATACATAGTGATATACAGTGCATTCGGAAAGTATTCAGGCCCCTTGACTTTTTCTACATTTTGTTACGTTACAGCCTTATTCTAAAAAAAATGTAATTGTTTTTTTCCCTCATCAATACACACACAATACCCCATAATGATTTTGCTACGTTACAGCCTCATTTTAAAATGGATTAAATCATGTTTTCGCTCATCAATTTACACACAATACCCCATAATGACAAAGCGAAAACAGTTTTTTTTAAAAATGTTTCTAATTTATTAAAATAAATAACTGAAATAACTTATTTACATACCTATTCAGAACCGTTGCTTTGAGACTCGAAATTCAAGTGCAGCCTGTTTCCGTTGATCATCCTTGAGACGTTTCTAAAACTTGATTGAAGTCCACCTGTGGTAAATTTAACACTTGTCTATATAAGGTCCCACAGTTGACAGTGGATGTAAGAGCAAAAACCAAGCCATGAAGTCAAAAGAATTGTCTGTAGAGCTCAGAGACAGTATTGTGTTGAGGCACAGATCTGGGGAAGGGTACCAACATTTTTTAGCAGAATTGTATGTCCCAAAGAACACAGTCTCCTCCATCATTCTTAAATGGAAGAAGTTTGGAACCACCAAAACTCTTCCTAGAGCTGGCCGCTCAGCTAAACTGAGCAATCAGGGGAAAAGGGCCTTTGTCAGGGACAGTGCTCTTGAGTTCCTCTGTGGAGATGGGAGAACCTTCCAGAAGGACAACCATCTCTGCAGCACTCCACCAATTAGGCCTTTATGGTAGAGTGGCCAGACAGTAGCCACTCCTCAGCAAAAAGGCACATGACATCCCACTTGGAGTTTGCCAGAAGGCACGTAAAGGACACAGACCATGAGAAACAAGATTCTCTGGTCTGATGAAACCAATAATGAACTCCTTGGCCTGAATGCTAAGCTTCACGTCTGGAGGAAACCTGGCACCATCCCTACAGTGAAGCGTAATGGGGGCAGCATCATGGTGTGGGGATGTTTATCAGCGGATGAGACTGGGAGACTATTCAGGATCGAGGGAAAGATGATTGGAGCAAAGTACAGAGAGATCCTTGATGAAAACCTGCTCCAGAGCACTCAGGATCTCGAGCGGGGCGAAGGTTCACCTTCCAGTAAGACAACGACCCTAAGCACAAAGCCAACACAATGCAGGAGTTGCTTTGGGACAAGTCTCTGAATGTCCTTGAATGGCCCAGCCAGAGCCCGGACTTGAACCCGATCAAACATCTCTGGAGAGACCTGAAAATAGCTGTGTAGCGACGCTCCCCATCCAACCTGTAATGACTGCCAAATGTGCATATTGGAGTCAAATTAAAAGTAAAAAAATATATCAATAGCAACGTAAAGTACAGATACCCCAAAAACGTAAGTACTGCGCCTTGCGAAAGTATTCGGCCCCCTTGAACTTTGCGACCTTTTGCCACATTTCAGGCTTCAAACATAAAGATATAAAACTGTATTTTTTTGTGAAGAATCAACAACAAGTGGGACACAATCATGAAGTGGAACAACATTTATTGGATATTCCAAACTTTTTTAACAAATCAAAAACTGAAAAATAGGGCGTGCAAAATTATTCAGCCCCTTTACTTTCAGTGCAGCAAACTCTCTCCAGAAGTTCAGTGAGGATCTCTGAATGATCCAATGTTGACCTAAATGACTAATGATGATAAATACAATCCACCTGTGTGTAATCAAGTCTCCGTATAAATGCACCTGCACTGTGATAGTCTCAGAGGTCCGTTAAAAGCGCAGAGAGCATCATGAAGAACAAGGAACACACCAGGCAGGTCCGAGATACTGTTGTGAAGAAGTTTAAAGCCGGATTTGGATACAAAAAGATTTCCCAAGCTTTAAACATCCCAAGGAGCACTGTGCAAGCGATACTATTGAAATGGAAGGAGTATCAGACCACTGCAAATCTACCAAGACCTGGCCGTCCCTCTAAACTTTCAGCTCATACAAGGAGAAGACTGATCAGAGATGCAGCCAAGAGGCCCATGATCACTCTGGATGAACTGCAGAGATCTACAGCTGAGGTGGGAGACTCTGTCCATAGGACAACAATCAGTCGTATATTGCACAAATCTGGCCTTTATGGAAGAGTGGCAAGAAGAAAGCCATTTCTTAAAGATGTCCATAAAAAGTGTTGTTTAAAGTTTGCCACAAGCCACCTGGGAGACACACCAAACATGTGGAAGAAGGTGCTCTTGTCAGATGAAACCAAAATTGAACTTTTTGGCAACAATGCAAAACGTTATGTTTGGCGTAAAAGCAACACAGCTCATCACCCTGAACACACCATCCCCACTGTCAAACATGGTGGTGGAAACATCATGGTTTGGGCCTGCTTTTCTTCAGCAGGGACAGGGAAGATGGTTAAAATTGATGGGAAGATGGATGGAGCCAAATACAGGACCATTCTGGAAGAAAACCTGATGGAGTCTGCAAAAGACCTGAGACTGGGACGGAGATTTGTCTTCCAACAAGACAATGATCCAAAACATAAAGCAAAATCTACAATGGAATGGTTCAAAAATAAACATATCCAGGTGTTAGAATGGCCAAGTCAAAGTCCAGACCTGAATCCAATCGAGAATCTGTGGAAAGAACTGAAAACTGCTGTTCACAAATGTTCTCCATCCAACCTCACTGAGCTCGAGCTGTTTTGCAAGGAGGAATGGGAAAACATTTCAGTCTCTCGATGTGCAAAACTGATAGAGACATACCCCAAGCGACTTACAGCTGTAATCGCAGCAAAAGGTGGCGCTACAAAGTATTAACTGAATGATTTTGCACGCCCAATTTTTCAGTTTTGGATTTGTTAAAAAAGTTTGAAATATCCAATAAATGTCGTTCCACTTCATGATTGTGTCCCACTTGTTGTTGATTCTTCACAAAAAAATACAGTTTTTTATCTTTATGTTTGAAGCCTGAAATGTGGCAAAAGGTCGCAAAGTTCAAGGGGGCCGAATACTTTCGCAAGGCACTGTACTTTACACCACTCGCTGGAGGCTGTATGCATTTTGAAAACATACTTGATCATTTGATTTTGATGTTTTACTTCATTTCATGAGGCTTGTCTTACCTTGCTTAAAATCACATGGTCACATATGCCAAATACAACTGATGAAGGCTTTACCGTGAAATGTTTACTTTACCTATTGGCAAAATCTGACCGTGGAGGCAATTATTTTATAGATACTTCATACGCAGATAAAATTACAATTTATCCTATAATTTCTACCGACCTGCGTGCTAGTTATGATTTTCATATGTACATTTTTGTGGAACAGTTCAATAATGTTTTCATTTCTCAAAATCATTGTCATGTGGTTAATCATTCAAATCTGAATGAAAGTGATACAAATATATAAAAGTTCAAATTCAACTAATGCGAGAGCACCAGTCTTTGCCATATGGGCACGCTGATACGCCGTGATCCATGGGCGCCTAAAGAAATGAGAGCATGGAACTGATAGCCTAAGAGCAAATGCAGCTGTCGGCCTATAACTTAAATTGTCAACTAAGTAAACATACATAAAGCCGACAAATAAAAACATCTCTCTACTCAGCCTCTCTGCCTCCCTTTCTATCTGTCTTGACTTGAGCTATCAATAGTGAAGTTCAACATTTGTATCAAATCAATCAACTGAGGTTTCTTTGGCGAGCATCTTATCAACTTGCCTATTTCGAGCCTTTAGTTTCCCTTGCCAGTGAGCTCGGGACAGACAGCTGTTTTTGCCCAAGCAAATAGTGTTGAGGTATTTTATGAGGTTTCAACTGGATATATGGGATCATCAGGTGTATGTGCTTTTTCACACAGAGGCTTGATGATTATCGAGGTGGAGATTGTTGGAAGTTTTTTCAAATAAAACTGTAGTTCCTAACAGCAGGCTAACAGGCTATATTATTGTTTGCAATAGAAAAACGGACTTCGTTGGCTGTCCTACATCCCACGCAGCAGACCAGGTACTTCTATGCATGCTCATTGCTCACATGAAGCACTCCAAACAAAATACAATTAAAAAAATGTACAAACTCCTAAATGATGGTTATGAAATAAACCAAAACTGGAGACAGCTGAGCCATTCGGGAGACTCAGCTATATCTTCGTCACAGACCCCTCTTCTTCTTGTCTTAACATTTCAAATTATACTGAAGGTACATTATCTGCACACAGATTTGAGATGCTTTTCACTGACAGGTGGGCTGTTTAGAATGGTGTTTTCCCACAAATTGCAATCTGGCAAATATTTGAAAATGACATTTTCTTGGCTGCTTCATTATAGGAGTTGCATATTCTGCTAAGATGAGTTACCATAATCTAAATGTGATTTCTGTCACTCTGAGCTCCGTGGATGGACGTCCTAATAGGTTGAGCTCCCAATGCATATTAGTCTGGCACATTTCTCAAATGGCTGGTAAATTAAAATCTTCTCGTTGTCTGGCGCCACATTTTCCTAACATAAACTCTGATAGTGTTATACAGTGAGCTCCAAAAGTGAGAATGTACAATGACTGTAAACTTAAAGTGCAGATTGTCAGCTATAATTTGAAGGTATTTTCATCCATATCGACTGAACCGTTTTCTTGTGACTCTACAAACTTGTTAGAGCCATTTGCTGTTTGTTTTGGTTGTTTCAGATTTTGTACTCAATAGAAATGAAGGGTAAATAATGTATTGTGCCATTTTGGAGTCACTTTTATTGTCATTAAGAATTTAACATGTTTCTAAACACCTACATTAATGTGGATGCTACCATGATTATGGATAGTTCTGAATGAATCGTGATAATAATAAGTGAGAAAGTTACAGAGAGTCAAATATCATACTTCCCAGACATGCTAACCTTTCACTGTTACAATAACAGGGGAGGTTAGCATTTTTTTTGGGGGGGGGGGAAGTAAGACATTCATGCCTCTGTAACTATCTCACTCATCATTATTCACTCATCTTTCAGGATTATCCGTAATCATGGTAGCATCCACCTTAATGTAGAAGTGTTTAGTCATAGTATACTTTCCAATCCAAAGTGCTGTGCTCAATACTTTGAGCTCACATGAGTGATCAATCTTTAAGAGCTGGGGAGAGGTAGAGGCAGTCCACTTGCTCTCTCTCTCTCTCTCTCTTGCTCTCTATCTCCTTTTCAGGCTGTTTCGCTTGGTCCTAGGGCCCAGCTGGACACCAACGTTCCTGCAGTGATTTCTCGGTTGCACTTCCGAACCTGACTGAGTTTTTTTTCCGAAACCACTAATTCCAACATGGCTCAAAGAGATGGTTGTTCGAGCAGGGGTTCTGTAGGTCTGCCATTGTTTCAGGTGATCACTTCACAGAGACTAAGACGGAGAGGTTCTTTGTTGCATGTCTCCACAGACGGACAGGTAGCTGACTTCTGAAGACTACTGCGGCAAAGCAGGAACATACACACACTCATACTAGAGTAGGTCAGCGCAGGCTAGGTGGGGGTGTTCTTACCCTAATCCATTTCTACAAAACAACACATCTCCCTCGGCTAACCGAATGCTCTATACTGTGTTGCTCCTCTACTTGCAACAGCTGAAAGAAACAACGCTTGTGTGTCTTATATTTTGCTTGCTTCTTATCACAGCCTGTGTAAGCTTCTGGAGCTTGTTCCCGCCACTGAATCACTGACCCCCTTGGGGGACACCCAAAACGAGCACTGTGCCTCTACGTCCGCGTTGACACAGACAGCCTATTCTTGATATTCATTTCACTAATTGGTCTTTTGACCAATCAGATCATCTCTGAGAAAATATCTGATTTGAAGTCCAATTAGTGAAAAATGATTTGGGCTGCCTCTGTAAACACAACACATAACATCATGCCCTACACATCACATTCTGAATTTGCTTTCATAAGCAGGACCAAAACAATGTCCCTCTCTTCTTCCTGACTCCATGGTCCAATGGGCAGTGTCTGATTGAAGTATGGGAATGAGTGTTGTTTTCTGTGACAGTCTACACAGAAAAATGATAAACACCTCACTCCATTGGGAAAAGGACACACACACAACACACACACACACACAGCTAAAATGGATGTCTTGAATTCAGCAGAGGTGAAGCTGCCTTTGGATAAGAACCAGAAGGGGATTACATTTGTTTAAAAGTCGCAGTTTGAACAGCGTTACAGCTCCCGACATTTACTGCAGAAAAGGACCTTTGCTGTTTTATGAATGTGACAAAATGTAAATGACGTTCTTGCAGAACCTTGCCGCCATCTAAACAATATGGTCTCTTTGGAAATCATATTGCTTTTCTAGTGTTGCCATTTGTAAAGGGGAGTGGAATCAGACAAGAGAGGCATGGATGGAGAGAGAGGCAAACAATGCCAAAATGAAGCATAAGGATATACGTGGAAGTGCTGAATTACAATGTTTTGTGCTGTGACTTGGAACATGTTTTCGGAGAGAATTTTGAGTAAATTGATTCCCCATCTGAATCTAAATTGCAATGCCTTGTTTGTCATTTACAAATAGCTGACGGTAGCAGTATTTAACGTTGCATAGTATTTGGGATATTTTTATTGAACTGATTTCATTGAGGAACGACACACAACCTCTTTATCTCGACAACATCTCGTTGCTGCTTTCATCCATTTGAATTGTAAGCGTCTCGCCAATGCTTTTTTCCTGCCCTCCTCTTTACTCCTACATGACCTCGTGATCAATGGTAATAAAGTAACGGACTAATTGCCTACAAAAAGGTGGTTAGTGACCCTCCGGTCTGGCTAGCAGGTCAGGGTTTGATTGCTGTGTTGGTAGATTATGGAACAAGCTTAATTTGGTATGATTCTGATGGAAGAAGGCCTTCTCCTCTACTTATTAGTTATATCAGTGAGTCAAATGGCTCGTCTAGTATGTGATTGTGAATATGAGACGGAGTTTGTCAGGGAGACCAGTAAAAGTGAGAGGTAATGAGAATCGTTTTAATGAATTAGCCAAGTAAGCGTGAATGTGAATCGATTCAATGAATTAGCCAAGTGAGAGAGAATGTGAATCGATTATATGAATTAGCCAAGTAAGAGGGGATATGAATGGATTCAATTAATTAGCCAAGTGAGTGAATCGATTCAACTAATTAGCCAAGTGAGAGGGAATGTGAATTGGATTCAATTTGGGATGTGACAAATGGAGAAAAAAAATCTTTGTGTAAAATGCAATTTTTTTTAATCGCTTTCCATTAAAACACTAGGAAAAATTCATAAAATGTCCACGTGAATTCACAATCCAGGTGTGCTGCAACCAGCGTTGGTTTGGGTCTCACGGTGTGTCCCTTTCAGATGGTTAAGCACTGCACCTGTACTACTATTAGTCTACCTCAATTCCACCTCGCTAAGTTTGCATTTACTTCTCATTTAACTTGTCAAAGTTTTGCCATACAGGACTTTGCTGCTGTCGCTTGCCTTTCTCTGCCTTTTCCCCAAAGTTAACGATGATGATGCAGTGGTGGGGAGTTGACTCCAAAACAATCTATTCCTCGACTCCATGCACGTTAGGAACTGACTCCTAAGATTCAGTACTTTTGGAATTGAGGACACTTCAGACAATGCATCTTTCATAGCGAGCTAGCGAGGGACGGAGAGATAGGGGAGGGGCACAATATAGGGAGATTGGCCACCAGGTAGGTAGTCAGAACCGTGCACTAGGCCTACAGTATCTTTTGTCAATTAAAAGCTGTATGTCGCAATGGAATGCTGTATCTTGCAATTTCTTAGCATGTAACTTCAGTAAAGCAGGGCCTGTCATCATTGAAAAGGCTAGGATATTCTACACGCAACCGACCGAAGACTGAACTCACATCATTAGCCAAGAGCAAGAGCAGGCGAGCCAACACGAGGGAGAGAGAAAAGGGGACAGGCTTGGTATTCTGTATCTCGCAATGTCTTGTATTGCATGCCTCACAAATTCAGCAAAGTTTGCCTCTTTTTCTCTGGTTTTATTTCAATCACACAACTTTCCCCAGGCCTTTACAGCCTTCTCTCTAGTTAGACTATAACCCGGAAAGTCATGTTTTGCGATAACTGCACTGTGATTTTTATTTTGTTTTTCGTTTAGGTATTGTTCTTAATGTTTTAACATTCACACCTCTAGATTCAATGAATTAGCCAAGTGAGAGGGAATGTGAATTGGATTCAATGAATTAGCCAAGTGAGAGGGAATGTGAATTGGATTCAATGAATTAGCCAAGAGAGAGGGAATGTGAATTGGATTCAATGAATTAGCCAAGTGAGAGGGAATGTGAATTGGATTCAATGAATTAGCCAAGAGAGAGGGAATGTGAATTGGATTCAATGAATTAGCCAAGTGAGAGGGAATGTGAATTGGATTCAATGAATTAGCCAAGTGGGAGAGAATCATTAACACACAACGTGTTCATTTGAACACGAGGATAAAATCATGCGATCATTGCGATCAACTGTTGCGCCCTCCTAGACCAAGGTGCACTGCACATTAATTAAGGCAGGGTGTGTTATTTATGCGTTTCATAATTGCGGTGCAGTGCGCGTGGCTGGAGGACCGAGGGCTGTGCCTCCTCATCTCGGCCCATTAACTCTCTTTTAATGCCATGCAACGGTGAAGAAGATATCCATTACAGTTCCTCTCTCCCACAATGTTGGATGAGCTGCTTGACTTTAAAGGTAAGAGTTTGACTAAGTTAAGATGGGCATTGCACATTGATGTCATTGACACCACATTGGACATTGATGTTAACTAGTATCGAGACAAGTTCTCATAACATACAGTAGTTAGGGAGAGCTGGGGCTGTTTATCACCTGGTTGAATAGGGCATAAAGGTGATTTATAGACGACAACAACACTAAAAGAGTTATGGAGCATTAGTTAGGCAAGGACCATACCTGTTTCTGTATGGATGGGGGGAATGGGAAAAAGGAGGGGTGTCGTTTCCACCCTCCATCTGGCAGCATCAGGACCCTACACCACACTATGGATGGGGGGAATGGGAAAAAGGAGGGGTGTCGTTTCCACCCTCCATCTGGCAGCATCAGGACCCTACACCACACTATGGATGGGGGGAATGGGAAAAAGGAGGGGTGTCGTTTCCACCCTCCATCTGGCAGCATCAGGACCCTACACCACACTATGGATGGGGGGAATGGGAAAAAGGAGGGGTGTCGTTTCCACCCTCCATCTGGCAGCATCAGGACCCTACACCACACTATGGATGGGGGGAATGGGAAAAAGGAGGGGTGTTGTTCCCACCCTCCATCTGGCAGCATCAGGACCCTACACCACACTATGGATGGGGGGAATGGGAAAAAGGAGGGGTGTTGTTCCCACCCTCCATCTGGCAGCATCAGGACCCTACACCACACTATGGATGGGGGGAATGGGAAAAAGGAGGGGTGTTGTTCCCACCCTCCATCTGGCAGCATCAGGACCCTACACCACACTATGGATGGGGGGAATGGGAAAAAAGGAGGGGTGTTGTCCCACCCTCCATCTGGCAGCATCAGGACCCTACACCACACTATGGATGGGGGGAATGGGAAAAAGGAGGGGTGTCGTTCCCACCCTCCATCTGGCAGCATCAGGACCCTACACCACACTATGGATGGGGGGAATGGGAAAAAGGAGGGGTGTTGTTCCCACCCTCCATCTGGCAGCATCAGGACCCTACACCACACTATGGATGGGGGGAATGGGAAAAAGGAGGGGTGTCGTTCCCACCCTCCATCTGGCAGCATCAGGACCCTACACCACACTATGGATGGGGGGAATGGGAAAAAGGAGGGGTGTCGTTCCCACCCTCCATCTGGCAGCATCAGGACCCTACACCACACTATGGATGGGGGGAATGGGAAAAAGGAGGGGTGTTGTTCCCACCCTCCATCTGGCAGCATCAGGACCCTACACCACACTATGGATGGGGGGAATGGGAAAAAGGAGGGGTGTTGTTCCCACCCTCCATCTGGCAGCATCAGGACCCTACACCACACTATGGATGGGGGGAATGGGAAAAAGGAGGGGTGTCATTTCCACCATCCATCTGGCAGCATCAGGACCCTACACCACACTATGGATGGGGGGAATGGGAAAAAGGAGGGTTTTTGTTCCCACCCTCCATCTGGCAGCATCAGGACCCTACACCACACTATGGATGGGGGGAATGGGAAAAAGGAGGGGTGTCATTTCCACCATCCATCTGGCAGCATCAGGACCCTACACCACACTATGGATGGGGGGAATGGGAAAAAGGAGGGTTTTTGTTCCCACCCTCCATCTGGCAGCATCAGGACCCTACACCACACTATAGATGTGAGGAATGGGAAAAAGGAGGGGTGTTGTCCCACCCTCCATCTGGCAGCATCAGGACCCTTGTCGTGAAAATGTCCTGTATTTACCAAATCATGAGAGCAAACCACACACAAGTCAGAGTTATCATAAAGTCCATCTTTAATTATATGAGCTCCATCACAACCCTGTGACTCTCAGATCAATTCAGTGTTTATAAATGAATTCTCTGAGAGTCCTTACACATTGCAACTGAGCTCTTTTATAGCAAAGACACACATAGCCAGACAGCATTGGCCATAAATTATCGTTCAGCTTTGTCTATGTTCTTTTCTCGCTCTCAGGACCATGAAACAAAACCTATCAACAGGCATATATCAAATACCCCCTCCTTGACAAGATCACAGAGACACAGTGACTGGCACAGAGACAGTGTGGAGCCAAGAGATAATTGATTTAAAAGATATGTTTACATATGAAGACAAGCTTGACCCCTCCCCTCTCTGCGACCCAAGTAAATGACCCCATGTCAGAGAACATATAACTGCAACCGGCCAACAGTATTATCCAAAAATAGACATTCTGATGAGAAGTAACTCACAAGCATATAATGAATATAAAGCATCTTATCTATGTTACCAACTAATTCTGATTATTCCCCAACACCCTACACCACACTATGGATGGGGGGAATGGGAAAAAGGAGGGATGTTGTTCCCACCCTCCATCTGGCAGCATCAGGACCCTACACCACACTATGGATGGGGGGAATGGGAAAAAGGAGGGGTGTCGTTTCCACCCTCCATCTGGCAGCATCAGGACCCTACACCACACTATGGATGGGGGGAATGGGAAAAAGGAGGGGTGTCGTTTCCACCCTCCATCTGGCAGCATCAGGACCCTACACCACACTATGGATGGGGGGAATGGGAAAAAGGAGGGGTGTTGTTCCCACCCTCCATCTGGCAGCATCAGGACCCTACACCACACTATGGATGGGGGGAATGGGAAAAAGGAGGGGTGTTGTTCCCACCCTCCATCTGGCAGCATCAGGACCCTACACCACACTATGGATGGGGGGAATGGGAAAAAGGAGGGGTGTTGTTCCCACCCTCCATCTGGCAGCATCAGGACCCTACACCACACTATGGATGGGGGGAATGGGAAAAAAGGAGGGGTGTTGTCCCACCCTCCATCTGGCAGCATCAGGACCCTACACCACACTATGGATGGGGGGAATGGGAAAAAGGAGGGGTGTCGTTCCCACCCTCCATCTGGCAGCATCAGGACCCTACACCACACTATGGATGGGGGGAATGGGAAAAAGGAGGGGTGTCGTTCCCACCCTCCATCTGGCAGCATCAGGACCCTACACCACACTATGGATGGGGGGAATGGGAAAAAGGAGGGGTGTCGTTCCCACCCTCCATCTGGCAGCATCAGGACCCTACACCACACTATGGATGGGGGGAATGGGAAAAAGGAGGGGTGTTGTTCCCACCCTCCATCTGGCAGCATCAGGACCCTACACCACACTATGGATGGGGGGAATGGGAAAAAGGAGGGGTGTTGTTCCCACCCTCCATCTGGCAGCATCAGGACCCTACACCACACTATGGATGGGGGGAATGGGAAAAAGGAGGGGTGTCATTTCCACCATCCATCTGGCAGCATCAGGACCCTACACCACACTATGGATGGGGGGAATGGGAAAAAGGAGGGTTTTTGTTCCCACCCTCCATCTGGCAGCATCAGGACCCTACACCACACTATGGATGGGGGGAATGGGAAAAAGGAGGGGTGTCATTTCCACCATCCATCTGGCAGCATCAGGACCCTACACCACACTATGGATGGGGGGAATGGGAAAAAGGAGGGGTGTCGTTCCCACCCTCCATCTGGCAGCATCAGGACCCTACACCACACTATGGATGGGGGGAATGGGAAAAAGGAGGGGTGTTGTTCCCACCCTCCATCTGGCAGCATCAGGACCCTACACCACACTATGGATGGGGGGAATGGGAAAAAGGAGGGGTGTCGTTCCCACCCTCCATCTGGCAGCATCAGGACCCTACACCACACTATGGATGGGGGGAATGGGAAAAAGGAGGGGTGTCGTTCCCACCCTCCATCTGGCAGCATCAGGACCCTACACCACACTATGGATGGGGGGAATGGGAAAAAGGAGGGGTGTTGTTCCCACCCTCCATCTGGCAGCATCAGGACCCTACACCACACTATGGATGGGGGGAATGGGAAAAAGGAGGGGTGTTGTTCCCACCCTCCATCTGGCAGCATCAGGACCCTACACCACACTATGGATGGGGGGAATGGGAAAAAGGAGGGGTGTCATTTCCACCATCCATCTGGCAGCATCAGGACCCTACACCACACTATGGATGGGGGGAATGGGAAAAAGGAGGGTTTTTGTTCCCACCCTCCATCTGGCAGCATCAGGACCCTACACCACACTATGGATGGGGGGAATGGGAAAAAGGAGGGGTGTCATTTCCACCATCCATCTGGCAGCATCAGGACCCTACACCACACTATGGATGGGGGGAATGGGAAAAAGGAGGGTTTTTGTTCCCACCCTCCATCTGGCAGCATCAGGACCCTACACCACACTATAGATGTGAGGAATGGGAAAAAGGAGGGGTGTTGTCCCACCCTCCATCTGGCAGCATCAGGACCCTTGTCGTGAAAATGTCCTGTATTTACCAAATCATGAGAGCAAACCACACACAAGTCAGAGTTATCATAAAGTCCATCTTTAATTATATGAGCTCCATCACAACCCTGTGACTCTCAGATCAATTCAGTGTTTATAAATGAATTCTCTGAGAGTCCTTACACATTGCAACTGAGCTCTTTTATAGCAAAGACACACATAGCCAGACAGCATTGGCCATAAATTATCGTTCAGCTTTGTCTATGTTCTTTTCTCGCTCTCAGGACCATGAAACAAAACCTATCAACAGGCATATATCAAATACCCCCTCCTTGACAAGATCACAGAGACACAGTGACTGGCACAGAGACAGTGTGGAGCCAAGAGATAATTGATTTAAAAGATATGTTTACATATGAAGACAAGCTTGACCCCTCCCCTCTCTGCGACCCAAGTAAATGACCCCATGTCAGAGAACATATAACTGCAACCGGCCAACAGTATTATCCAAAAATAGACATTCTGATGAGAAGTAACTCACAAGCATATAATGAATATAAAGCATCTTATCTATGTTACCAACTAATTCTGATTATTCCCCAACACCCTACACCACACTATGGATGGGGGGAATGGGAAAAAGGAGGGATGTTGTTCCCACCCTCCATCTGGCAGCATCAGGACCCTACACCACACTATGGATGGGGGGAATGGGAAAAAGGAGGGGTGTCGTTTCCACCCTCCATCTGGCAGCATCAGGACCCTACACCACACTATGGATGGGGGGAATGGGAAAAAGGAGGGGTGTCGTTTCCACCCTCCATCTGGCAGCATCAGGACCCTACACCACACTATGGATGGGGGGAATGGGAAAAAGGAGGGGTGTTGTTCCCACCCTCCATCTGGCAGCATCAGGACCCTACACCACACTATGGATGGGGGGAATGGGAAAAAGGAGGGGTGTTGTTCCCACCCTCCATCTGGCAGCATCAGGACCCTACACCACACTATGGATGGGGGGAATGGGAAAAAGGAGGGGTGTTGTTCCCACCCTCCATCTGGCAGCATCAGGACCCTACACCACACTATGGATGGGGGGAATGGGAAAAAAGGAGGGGTGTTGTCCCACCCTCCATCTGGCAGCATCAGGACCCTACACCACACTATGGATGGGGGGAATGGGAAAAAGGAGGGGTGTCGTTCCCACCCTCCATCTGGCAGCATCAGGACCCTACACCACACTATGGATGGGGGGAATGGGAAAAAGGAGGGGTGTTGTTCCCACCCTCCATCTGGCAGCATCAGGACCCTACACCACACTATGGATGGGGGGAATGGGAAAAAGGAGGGGTGTCGTTCCCACCCTCCATCTGGCAGCATCAGGACCCTACACCACACTATGGATGGGGGGAATGGGAAAAAGGAGGGGTGTCGTTCCCACCCTCCATCTGGCAGCATCAGGACCCTACACCACACTATGGATGGGGGGAATGGGAAAAAGGAGGGGTGTTGTTCCCACCCTCCATCTGGCAGCATCAGGACCCTACACCACACTATGGATGGGGGGAATGGGAAAAAGGAGGGGTGTTGTTCCCACCCTCCATCTGGCAGCATCAGGACCCTACACCACACTATGGATGGGGGGAATGGGAAAAAGGAGGGGTGTCATTTCCACCATCCATCTGGCAGCATCAGGACCCTACACCACACTATGGATGGGGGGAATGGGAAAAAGGAGGGTTTTTGTTCCCACCCTCCATCTGGCAGCATCAGGACCCTACACCACACTATGGATGGGGGGAATGGGAAAAAGGAGGGGTGTCATTTCCACCATCCATCTGGCAGCATCAGGACCCTACACCACACTATGGATGGGGGGAATGGGAAAAAGGAGGGTTTTTGTTCCCACCCTCCATCTGGCAGCATCAGGACCCTACACCACACTATAGATGTGAGGAATGGGAAAAAGGAGGGGTGTTGTCCCACCCTCCATCTGGCAGCATCAGGACCCTTGTCGTGAAAATGTCCTGTATTTACCAAATCATGAGAGCAAACCACACACAAGTCAGAGTTATCATAAAGTCCATCTTTAATTATATGAGCTCCATCACAACCCTGTGACTCTCAGATCAATTCAGTGTTTATAAATGAATTCTCTGAGAGTCCTTACACATTGCAACTGAGCTCTTTTATAGCAAAGACACACATAGCCAGACAGCATTGGCCATAAATTATCGTTCAGCTTTGTCTATGTTCTTTTCTCGCTCTCAGGACCATGAAACAAAACCTATCAACAGGCATATATCAAATACCCCCTCCTTGACAAGATCACAGAGACACAGTGACTGGCACAGAGACAGTGTGGAGCCAAGAGATAATTGATTTAAAAGATATGTTTACATATGAAGACAAGCTTGACCCCTCCCCTCTCTGCGACCCAAGTAAATGACCCCATGTCAGAGAACATAGAACTGCAACCGGCCAACAGTATTATCCAAAAATAGACATTCTGATGAGAAGTAACTCACAAGCATATAATGAATATAAAGCATCTTATCTATGTTACCAACTAATTCTGATTATTCCCCAACACCCTACACCACACTATGGATGGGGGGAATGGGAAAAAGGAGGGATGTTGTTCCCACCCTCCATCTGGCAGCATCAGGACCCTACACCACACTATGGATGGGGGGAATGGGAAAAAGGAGGGGTGTTGTTCCCACCCTCCATCTGGCAGCATCAGGACCCTACACCACACTATGGATGGGGGGAATGGGAAAAAGGAGGGGTGTTGTTCCCACCCTCCATCTGGCAGCATCAGGACCCTACACCACACTATGGATGGGGGGAATGGGAAAAAGGAGGGGTGTTGTTCCCACCCTCCATCTGGCAGCATCAGGACCCTACATCACACTATGGATGGGGGAATGGGAAAAAGGAGGGGTGTTGTTCCCACCCTCCATCTGGCAGCATCAGGACCCTACACCACACTATGGATGGGGGGGAATGGGAAAAAGGAGGGGTGTTGTTCCCACCCTCCATCTGGCAGCATCAGGACCCTACACCACACTATGGATGGGGGGAATGGGAAAAAGGAGGGGTGTTGTTCCCACCCTCCATCTGGCAGCATCAGGACCCTACACCACACTATGGATGGGGGGAATGGGAAAAAGGAGGGGTGTTGTTCCCACCCTCCATCTGGCAGCATCAGGACCCTACACCACACTATGGATGGGGGGGAATGGGAAAAAGGAGGGGTGTTGTTCCCACCCTCCATCTGGCAGCATCAGGACCCTACACCACACTATGGATGGGGGGAATGAAAGGGGGATGTAATAAATGAATGAATAAAAAGGCAACGTCAAGCCATTTTCATAAAAGCTCATTAACTTTTATTTGCGGCAGAAGATGTCGTCGTAATTAAAATAACAGAGATTGGGCTAATGAAATTACAATAAACACTGGCAGAGTGGAACTCCGCATAATAATGGGTGGCTCTCGCCTTCATGCCACAGGCTAACAGGAGATTACTGGCACACGACTGTTCAAGGAGAATGAGATAGGTTCCTCATCAGAGTGTTTTTGTGTGCGTTCAAATAATAGATTTGGGTTATGGAAATGTATGATAGTAGCAAGCTAGTGTTTTCTGAAAAACCATCAGTGAGCTGTCAGATATCGAGCTACTGCTGAGAGTGTGTGTGTGTGTGTGTGTGTGTGTGTGTGTGTGTGTGTGTGTGTGTGTGTGTGTGTGTGTGTGTGTGTGTGTGTGTGTGTGTGTGTGTGGTTATAGCCTGCTTCACGAAGTTCACACTCCCCTGTCCTAGTCCATGTGTTATTGACCGTCTGGGATCAGTAGGATTCCCATGGTATAATTTACCTGTCCTAGTCCATGTGTTATTGACCGTCTGGGATCAGTAGGATTCCCATGGTATAATTTACCTGTCCTAGTCCATGTGTTATTGACCGTCTGGGATCAGTAGGATTCCCATGGTATAATTTACCTGTCCTAGTCCATGTGTTATTGACCGTCTGGGATCAGTAGGATTCCCATGGTATAATTTACCTGTCCTAGTCCATGTGTTATTGACCGTCTGGGATCAGTAGGATTCCCATGGTATAATTTACCTGTCCTAGTCCATGTGTTATTGACCGTCTGGGATCAGTAGGATTCCCATGGTATAATTTACCTGTCCTAGTCCATGTGTTATTGACCGTCTGGGATCAGTAGGATTCCCATGGTATAATTTACATGTCCAGTCTACGTGTGTCCCTTGCCGTTACTCACATGAACAAACGTGTTAAATGGACAAAGCTCTTCAACAACCACAGGAATCAATCTAATAACCTAAATGGGCTAGTATCAAATTCCCTTCTGTCCTACGAACCCCTTCTGCCCTTCAGAAGACAATCAAGTAATTCAATTACTGCAAATTATAATGAGGTATGGAAATGAGTGACCGTTATATATTCAAATATAGCTGGATATGTATTATTCAAATGGGTTTTACAAAACAGGCCTATTACTGCGACCCTCTACCTAACCTGTTACATACCTGGTCCTCCACTCTACCTAACCTGTTAGATACCTGACCCTCCACTCTACCTAACCTGTTAGATACCTGACCCTCCACTCTACCTAACCTGTTACTGTAGATACCTGGCCCTCCACTCTACCTAACCTGTTAGATACCTGACCCTCCACTCTACCTAACCTGTTACTGTAGATACCTGACCCTCCACTCTACCTAACCTGTTACTGTAGATACCTGGCCCTCCACTCTACCTAACCTGTTACATACCTGGTCCTCCACTCTACCTAACCTGTTAGATACCTGACCCTCCACTCTACCTAACCTGTTAGATACCTGACCCTCCACTCTACCTAACCTGTTACTGTAGATACCTGGCCCTCCACTCTACCTAACCTGTTAGATACCTGACCCTCCACTCTACCTAACCTGTTACTGTAGATACCTGACCCTCCACTCTACCTAACCTGTTACTGTAGATACCTGGCCCTCCACTCTACCTAACCTGTTAGATACCTGGCCCTCCACTCTACCTAACCTGTTACTGTAGATACCTGGCCCTCCACTCTACCTAACCTGTTACTGTAGATACCTGGCCCTCCACTCTACCTAACCTGTTACTGTAGATACCTGGCCCTCCACTCTACCTAACCTGTTAGATACCTGACCCTCCACTCTACCTAACCTGTTAGATACCTGACCCTCCACTCTACCTAACCTGTTACTGTAGATACCTGGCCCTCCACTCTACCTAACCTGTTAGATACCTGACCCTCCACTCTACCCAACCTGTTAGATACCTGGCCCTCCACTCTACCTAACCTGTTAGATACCTGGCCCTCCACTCTTCCTAACCTGTTACTGTAGATACCTGGCCCTCCACTCTACCTAACCTGTTACTGTAGATACCTGGCCCTCCACTCTACCTAACCTGTTACTGTAGATACCTGGCCCTCCTGTCACGCCCTGACCATAGTTTACTTTGTATTTTCTATGTTTTGATTGGTCAGGGTGTGATCTGAGTGGGCATTCTATGTTACATGTCTAGTTTGTCTAGTTCTATGTTCGGCCTGATATGGTTCTCAATCAGAGGCAGGTGTTCGTCATTGTCTCTGATTGGGAACCATATTTAGGTAGCCTGGGTTTCACTGTGTGTTTGTGGGTGATTGTTCCTGTCTATGTGTTTTCACCAGATAGGCTGTTTAGGTTTTCGTTACGTTTATTGTTTTTGTACTGATTCGTGTTTAACGTTTGTTCATTAAAACATGGATCGCAATCTACACGCTGCATTTTGGTCCGACTATCCTTCTCATACAGAAAACCGTTACAGAATCACCCACCACCAACGGACCAAGCAGCGTGTCAACAGGCAGCAACAGCAGCGTAAAGAGGAATGGACATGGGAGGACGTTTTAGATGGCAAGGGCTGTTACACTTGGGAGGAGATACTGGCTGGAAGAGATCGCCTCCCATGGGAACAGGTGGAGGCACTTAGGAGAGCAGAGGCAGCCGGAGAGAGGAGCCGGCGATATGAGGGAACACGGCTGGCAAGGAAGCCCGAGAGGCAGCCCCAAAAATTTCTTGGGGGGGGGCTAACAGGGAGTATGGCTACGCCAGGTAGGAGACCTGGGCAGACTCCCTGTGCTTACCGGGGGGCTAGAGAGACCGGACAGACACCGTGTTATGCAGTGGTGCGCACGGTGTCTCCAGTGCGGGTGCATAGCCCGGTGCGGTATATTCCAGCTCCGCGTGTCTGCCGGACTAGATTGAGCGTCGAGCCTAATGCCATGAAGCCGGCTCTACGCAGCTGGTCCCCAGTGCGTCTCCTTGGGCCGGCTTACATGGCACCAGCCTTGCGCTCGGTGTCTCCGGTTCGCCTGCATAGCCCAGTGCGGGCTATTCCACCTCGCCGCACTGGCAGGGCGACCGTGAGCATTCAACCAGGTAAGGTTGGGCAGGCTCGGTGCTCAAGAGCTCCAGTGCGCCTGCACGGTCCGGTTTTTCCAGTACCACCTCCACACCCCAGCCCTCCGGTAGCAGCTCCCCGCACCAGGCTTCCTGTGCGTGTCCTCGGCCCAGTACCACCAGTGCCAGCACCACGCATCAGGCCTACAGTGCGCCTCGCCTGTCCAGCGCTGTCGGAGCCCTCCTCCTCTCCAGCGTTGTCGGAGTCTCCCGCCTGTTTAGCGCTGTTAGAGCCTTCCTTCTCTACAGCGCTGCCGGAGTCTCCCGCCTGTTCAGAACTGCCAGTTTGCAAAGAGCTGCCAGTTAGCATAGAGCTGCCAGTTAGCATAGAGCTGCCAGTTAGCATAGAGCTGCCAGTTAGCATAGAGCTGCCAGTCTGCAAGGAGCTGCCAGTCTGCAAGGAGCTGCCAGTCTGCAAGGAGCTGCCAGTCTGCAAGGAGCTGCCAGTCTGCAAGGAGCTGCCAGTCTGCATGGAGCTGCCAGTCTGCAAGGAGCTGCCAGTCTGCAAGGAGCCGCCAGAGCTGCCTGTCTGCAGGATGCCGCCAAAGCTGCCAGTCTGCAAGGAGCCGCCAGAGCTGCCAGTCTGCAAGGAGCCGCCAGAGCTGCCAGTTAGCATGGAGCAGCCAGGGCCGCCAGTCAGCATGGAGCAGCCAGGGCCGCCAGTCAGCATGGAGCAGCCAGGGCCGCCAGTCAGCATGGAGCAGCCAGGGCCGCCAGTCAGCATGGAGCAGCCAGTCAGCATGGAGCAGCCAGAGCAGCCAGTCAGCATGGAGCAGCCAGAGCTGCCAGTCAGCATGGAGCAGCCAGTCAGCATGGAGCAGCCAGGGCCGCCAGTCAGCATGGAGCAGCCAGGGCCGCCAGTCAGCATGGAGCAGCCAGGGCCGCCAGTCAGCATGGAGCAGCCAGGGCCGCCAGTCAGCATGGAGCAGCCAGGGCCGCCAGTCAGCATGGAGCAGCCAGTCAGCATGGAGCAGCCAGAGCAGCCAGTCAGCATGGAGCAGCCAGAGCTGCCAGTCAGCATGGAGCAGCCAGTCAGCATGGAGCAGCCAGAGCTGCCAGTCAGCATGGAGCAGCCAGTCAGCATGGAGCAGCCAGTCAGCATGGAGCAGCCAGAGCTGCCAGTCGACCAGACTCTCCCAGATCTGCCAGTCGACCAGACTCTTCCAGATCTGCCAGTTGACCAGACTCTTCCAGATCTGCCAGTCGTCCAGACTCTTCCAGATCTGCCAGTCGTCCAGACTCTTCCAGATCTGCCAGTCGTCCAGACTCTTCCAGATCTGCCAGTCGTCCAGACTCTTCCAGATCTGCCAGTCGTCCAGACTCTTCCAGATCTGCCAGTCGTCCAGACTCTTCCAGATCTGCCAGTCGTCCAGACTCTTCCAGATCTGCCAGTCGTCCAGACTCTTCCAGATCTGCCAGTCGTCCAGACTCTTCCAGATCTGCCAGTCGACCAGACTCTTCCAGATCTGCCAGTCGACCAGACTCTTCCAGATCTGCCAGTCGTCCAGATTCTCCCAGATCCGCCAGTCGACCAGATTCTCCCAGATCCGCCAGTCGACCAGATTCTTCCAGATCTGCTAGTCGACCAGGATCTGCTGAAACCGCCAGCCAGCCAGGTTCTGGTAGTTTCTACTACCTGCCTGGGCTTCCTCTCAGTGCTGAGCTTCTTCTCAGTGCTGAGCTTCCTCTCAGTGCTGAGCTACCCATCTGTCCCGAGTTACCTCTGTCCCGAGCTGTCCCTCTGTCCCATGTTATCATTGTGGTGGGTAACCTATTTAGGGACGTTTAGGAGGGGGATTAAAACTGTCATGGAGTGGGGTCCACGTCCAGCGCCAGAGCCGCCACCGCGGACAGATGCCCACCCAGACCCTCCCCTATAGGTTCAGGTTTTGCGGCCGGAGTCCGCACCTTGGGGGGGGGGTACTGTCACGCCCTGACCATAGTTTACTTTGTATTTTCTATGTTTTGATTGGTCAGGGTGTGATCTGAGTGGGCATTCTATGTTACATGTCTAGTTTGTCTAGTTCTATGTTCGGCCTGATATGGTTCTCAATCAGAGGCAGGTGTTCGTCATTGTCTCTGATTGGGAACCATATTTAGGTAGCCTGGGTTTCACTGTGTGTTTGTGGGTGATTGTTCCTGTCTATGTGTTTTCACCAGATAGGCTGTTTAGGTTTTCGTTACGTTTATTGTTTTTGTACTGATTCGTGTTTAACGTTTGTTCATTAAAACATGGATCGCAATCTACACGCTGCATTTTGGTCCGACTATCCTTCTCATACAGAAAACCGTTACACCTCCACTCTACCTAACCTGTTAGATACCTGGCCCTCCACTCTACCCAACCTGTTAGATACCTGGCCCTCCACTCTACCTAACCTGTTACTGTAGATACCTGGTCCTCCACTCTTCCTAACCTGTTAGATACCTGGCCCTCCACTCTACCCAACCTGTTACTGTAGATACCTGGCCCTCCACTCTACCTAACCTGTTAGATACCTGGCCCTCCACTCTACCTAACCTGTTACTGTAGATACCTGGCCCTCCACTCTACCTAACCTGTTAGATACCTGGCCCTCCACTCTACCTAACCTGTTACTGTAGATACCTGGCCCTCCACTCTACCTAACCTGTTACTGTAGATACCTGGCCCTCCACTCTACCTAACCTGTTACTGTAGATACCTGGCCCTCCACTCTACCTAACCTGTTACTGTAGATACCTGGCCCTCCACTCTACCTAACCTGTTACTGTAGATACCTGGCCCTCCACTCTACCTAACCTGTTAGATACCTGGCCCTCCACTCTACCCAACCTGTTAGATACCTGGCCCTCCACTCTACCTAACCTGTTACTGTAGATACCTGGTCCTCCACTCTTCCTAACCTGTTAGATACCTGGCCCTCCACTCTACCCAACCTGTTACTGTAGATACCTGGCCCTCCACTCTACCTAACCTGTTAGATACCTGGCCCTCCACTCTACCTAACCTGTTACTGTAGATACCTGGCCCTCCACTCTACCTAACCTGTTACTGTAGATACCTGGCCCTCCACTCTACCTAACCTGTTACTGTAGATACCTGGCCCTCCACTCTACCTAACCTGTTACTGTAGATACCTGGCCCTCCACTCTACCTAACCTGTTACTGTAGATACCTGGCCCTCCACTCTACCTAACCTGTTACTGTAGATACCTGGCCCTCCACTCTACCTAACCTGTTACTGTAGATACCTGGCCCTCCACTCTACCTAACCTGTTACTGTAGATACCTGGCCCTCCACTCTACCTAACCTGTTACTGTAGATACCTGGCCCTCCACTCTACCTAACCTGTTACTGTAGATACCTGGCCCTCCACTCTACCATACCTGTTACTGTAGATACCTGGCCCTCCACTCTTCCTAACCTGTTAGATACCTGACCCTCCACTCTACCTAACCTGTTACTGTAGATACCTGGCCCTCCACTCTACCTAACCTGTTAGATACCTGGCCCTCCACTCTACCTAACCTGTTAGATACCTGGCCCTCCACTCTACCTAACCTGTTACTGTAGATACCTGGCCCTCCACTCTACCTAACCTGTTAGATACCTGGCCCTCCACTCTACCCAACCTGTTAGATACCTGGCCCTCCACTCTACCTAACCTGTTACTGTAGATACCTGGCCCTCCACTCTACCTAACCTGTTAGATACCTGGCCCTCCACTCTACCCAACCTGTTAGATACCTGGCCCTCCACTCTACCTAACCTGTTACTGTAGATACCTGGCCCTCCACTCTACCTAACCTGTTAGATACCTGGCCCTCCACTCTACCCAACCTGTTAGATACCTGGCCCTCCACTCTACCTAACCTGTTACTGTAGATACCTGGCCCTTCACTCTACCTAACCTGTTACTGTAGATACCTGGCCCTCCACTCTACCTAACCTGTTACTGTAGATACCTGGCCCTCCACTCTACCTAACCTGTTAGATACCTGGCCCTCCACTCTACCTAACCTGTTAGATACCTGGCCCTCCACTCTACCTAACCTGTTAGATACCTGGCCCTCCACTCTACCCAACCTGTTAGATACCTGGCCCTCCACTCTACCTAACCTGTTACTGTAGATCCCTGGCCCTTCACTCTACCTAACCTGTTACTGTAGATACCTGGCCCTCCACTCTTCTTAACCTGTTAGATACCTGGCCCACCACTCTACCTAACCTGTTAGATACCTGGCCCACCACTCTTTCTAACCTGTTTGATACTTGGCCCACCACTCGTTCTAACCTGTTAGATACCTGGCACACCACTCTTCCTAACCTGTTAGATACCAGGCCCACCACTCTTCCTAACCTGTTAGATACCTGGCCCACCACTCTTCCTAACCTGTTAGATACCAGGCCCACCACTCTTCCTAACCTGTTAGATACCTGGCCCACCACTCTTCCTAACCTGTTAGATACCTGACCCTCCACTCTTTCTAACCTGTTAGATACCTGGCCCAACACTCTTCCTAACCTGTTAGATACCAGGCCCACCACTCTTCCTAACCTGTTAGATACCTGGCCCACCACGCTTCCTAACCGGTTAGATACCTGGCCCACCACTCTTCCTAACCTGTTAGATACCTGGCCCACCACTCTTCCTAACCTGTTAGATACCAGGCCCACCACTCTTCCTAACCTGTTAGATACCTGGCCCACCACTCTTCCTAACCTGTTAGATACCTGGCCCTCCACTCTTCCTAACCTGTTAGATACCTGGCCCTCCACTCTTCCTAACCTGTTAGATACCTGGCCCAACACTCTTCCTAACCTGTTAGATACCTGGCCCACCACTCTTCCTAACCTGTTAGATACCAGGCCCACCACTCTTCCTAACCTGTTAGATACCTGGCCCAACACTCTTCCTAACCTGTTAGATACCTGGCCCTCCACTCTTCCTAACCTGTTAGATACCTGGCCCAACACTCTTCCTAACCTGTTAGATACCAGGCCCACCACTCTTCCTAACCTGTTAGATACCAGGCCCACCACTCTTCCTAACCTGTTAGATACCTGGCCCACCACTCTTCCTAACCTGTTAGATACCAGGCCCACCACTCTTCCTAACCTGTTAGATACCTGGCCCACCACTCTTCCTAACCTGTTAGATACCTGACCCTCCACTCTTTCTAACCTGTTAGATACCTGGCCCAACACTCTTCCTAACCTGTTAGATACCAGGCCCACCACTCTTCCTAACCTGTTAGATACCTGGCCCACCACTCTTCCTAACCGGTTAAATACCTGGCCCACCACTCTTCCTAACCTGTTAGATACCTGGCCCACCACTCTTCCTAACCTGTTAGATACCAGGCCCACCACTCTTCCTAACCTGTTAGATACCTGGCCCACCACTCTTCCTAACCTGTTAGATACCTGGCCCTCCACTCTTCCTAACCTGTTAGATACCAGGCCCACCACTCTTCCTAACCTGTTAGATACCTGGCCCACCACTCTTCCTAACCTGTTAGATACCTGGCCCACCACTCTTCCTAACCTGTTAGATACCTGGCCCACCACTCTTCCTAACCTGTTAGATACCTGGCCCTCCACTCTTCCTAACCTGTTAGATACCTGGCCCTCCACTCTTCCTAACCTGTTAGATACCTGGCCCTCCACTCTTCCTAACCTGTTAGATACCTGGCCCACCACTCTTCCTAACCTGTTAGATACCTGGCCCTCCACTCTTCCTAACCTGTTAGATACCAGGCCCACCACTCTTCCTAACCTGTTAGATACCAGGCCCACCACTCTTCCTAACCTGTTAGATACCTGGCCCTCCAGTCTTCCTAACCTGTTAGATACCAGGCCCACCACTCTTCCTAACCTGTTAGATACCTGGCCCAACACTCTTCCTAACCTGTTAGATACCTGGCCCACCACTCTTCCTAACCTGTTAGATACCAGGCCCACCACTCTTCCTAACCTGTTAGATACCTGGCCCAACACTCTTCCTAACCTGTTAGATACCTGGCCCTCCACTCTTCCTAACCTGTTAGATACCTGGCCCAACACTCTTCCTAACCTGTTAGATACCAGGCCCACCACTCTTCCTAACCTGTTAGATACCAGGCCCACCACTCTTCCTAACCTGTTAGATACCTGGCCCACCACTCTTCCTAACCTGTTAGATACCAGGCCCACCACTCTTCCTAACCTGTTAGATACCTGGCCCACCACTCTTCCTAACCTGTTAGATACCTGACCCTCCACTCTTTCTAACCTGTTAGATACCTGGCCCAACACTCTTCCTAACCTGTTAGATACCAGGCCCACCACTCTTCCTAACCTGTTAGATACCTGGCCCACCACTCTTCCTAACCGGTTAAATACCTGGCCCACCACTCTTCCTAACCTGTTAGATACCTGGCCCACCACTCTTCCTAACCTGTTAGATACCAGGCCCACCACTCTTCCTAACCTGTTAGATACCTGGCCCACCACTCTTCCTAACCTGTTAGATACCTGGCCCTCCACTCTTCCTAACCTGTTAGATACCAGGCCCACCACTCTTCCTAACCTGTTAGATACCTGGCCCACCACTCTTCCTAACCTGTTAGATACCTGGCCCACCACTCTTCCTAACCTGTTAGATACCTGGCCCACCACTCTTCCTAACCTGTTAGATACCTGGCCCTCCACTCTTCCTAACCTGTTAGATACCTGGCCCTCCACTCTTCCTAACCTGTTAGATACCTGGCCCTCCACTCTTCCTAACCTGTTAGATACCTGGCCCACCACTCTTCCTAACCTGTTAGATACCTGGCCCTCCACTCTTCCTAACCTGTTAGATACCTGGCCCTCCACTCTTCCTAACCTGTTAGATACCTGGCCCACCACTCTTCCTAACCTGTTAGATACCTGGCCCACCACTCTTCCTAACCTGTTAGATACCTGGCCCACCACTCTTCCTAACCTGTTAGATACCAGGCCCACCACTCTTCCTAACCTGTTAGATACCTGGCCCTCCAGTCTTCCTAACCTGTTAGATACCTGGCCCTCCAGTCTTCCTAACCTGTTAGATACCTGGCCCACCACTCTTCCTAACCTGTTAGATACCTGGCCCAACACTCTTCCTAACCTGTTAGATACCAGGCCCACCACTCTTCCTAACCTGTTAGATACCAGGCCCACCACTCTTCCTAACCTGTTAGATACCAGGCCCACCACTCTTCCTAACCTGTTAGATACCTGGCCCACCACTCTTCCTAACCTGTTAGATACCTGGCCCACCACTCTTCCTAACCTGTTAGATACCAGGCCCACCACTCTTCCTAACCTGTTAGATACCAGGCCCACCACTCTTCCTAACCTGTTAGATACCTGGCCCTCCAGTCTTCCTAACCTGTTAGATACCAGGCCCACCACTCTTCCTAACCTGTTAGATACCTGGCCCACCACTCTTCCTAACCTGTTAGATACCTGGCCCTCCAGTCTTCCTAACCTGTTAGATACCTGGCCCACCACTCTTCCTAACCTGTCAGATACCTGGCCCTCCAGTCTTCCTAACCTGTTAGATACCTGGCCCACCACTCTTCCTAACCTGTTAGATACCTGGCCCTCCAGTCTTCCTAACCTGTTAGATACCTGGCCCACCACTCTTCCTAACCTGTTAGATACCTGGCCCTCCAGTCTTCCTAACCTGTTAGATACCTGGCCCACCACTCTTCCTAACCTGTTAGATACCTGGCCCTCCAGTCTTCCTAACCTGTTAGATACCAGGCCCACCACTCTTCCTAACCTGTTAGATACCTGGCCCTCCAGTCTTCCTAACCTGTTAGATACCTGGCCCACCACTCTTCCTAACCTGTTAGATACCTGGCCCTCCAGTCTTCCTAACCTGTTAGATACCTGACCCTCCACTCTTTTTATTTAATTTATTTTACCAGGTAAGTTGACTGAGAACACATTTGCATTTGCAGCAAAGACCTGGGGAATAGTTACAGGGGAGAGGAGGGGGATTAATGAGCCAATTGTAAACTGGGGATTACTCTTATGATAAGTGTCAATGGGGAATTGGGATGTTGTCTTAGACCAGAGGAAAGAGTGCCTCCTACTGGCCCTCCAACACCACTTCCAGCAGCATCTGGTCTCCCATCCAGGAACTGACCAGGACCAACCCTGCTTAGCTTCAGAAGCCAGCCAGCAGTGGTATGCAGGGTGGTATGCTGCTGGCAAACTCTACCTAACCTGTTAGATACCTGGCCCTGTGCCATAGATTTAGAAGAGATTTGTCAGCTCCAATGTGTGTACTGATATCCTGCCAGTCTGTTTGTTGGCTCATTCCCTGTGTAGGTCATAACAGATGCCCTCTCTCTCCTTCCACCAAAACCTATATTACTCTCTCTTGCTCTCTCTTTCACTCTCTCCTGCAAACACACCAATCACTCTCTCTCCTACCCCATTCCCCATCTCTCTATCTCTGTCTCGCACACACACACGCACGCACACACACACACATGCGCGCACACACACATATCCGCAGCCACACACAAACTTGTTGCCCTGACCTGTGTGTGTGATGCGCCAGACGATCGCATCACACACACATCTCCCCCAGTCATGCTCTGTGTTCCTAGAGAGGTTGAAGTGATTATAGTGCTCTGTTGAGGCTGGGGGTCAGCTGGGCCCCTGGCCCTTATTTCACACTCTTTAAATATGGACACTGCCCTTTCACCTCTCTGACCTGCATAAGTGTGAATAATTCCCCATAGGGAGATATTAATATACAAAGCATGGGGCAGAAGGAAAATAGTTGATATCATCATCTAAACGACTGCGCCCTGAATCTGTTAATAATGAAATGATGTCATGTTCAGGAGAGCCTTAAAGTAGATTACAGCATAATCAATTACTGTTATAGAGGTCACGGTCAAGTGTGGATCCACACTAAAACAGCAGTCAATGTGAAACACTATGTAAGTCTTCCACTGTGCGGATAAAAGCTCATTACTCAGTGGTAGATGTGAACCCACTATAGAGCATGACTTCTGAATGACATCTGTGGTGTCTATAAAGGCCTCATAAAGAGTTTGTGGAGGCTGAATCTTTCCGATACTATATAGAAATCTAATTGTTTTACCTGCAAGTGACTCTGAAAGAGGATTTGCTAAAGTGATGCTCCTTTCCCTGCATCTGTCAATTACCAGATGTGCCCGTCTCCTCGTGTACAATTTGACAATTTATAGGCCTAATATTGTCACTCATCAGATTATTGTCAATGTAATATTGTCTATAGGCCAACTCTTATGTGTGAAATTAGTTTTGGTATAGTTTAGGTGTAGTTTCGATGGGCCGGCTGTGCAAGCTGACTGGCATTGTTTGTTCCCGCTCATCAACTTGGGTAGAGTCAAGGATATGTTTTACATTATTCTAAAGGCCCACTGCAACACATATTATGTTTTCAGAGTTTGTTTAAAGTGGAACCGGGGAAAGAATAAGAGCACGATACTGAAGTAGAATGAGGATTCAGGGTCATGCAGAGCTGAGTCTCACTGACTCCACTGAGCCTCCTGTTCCTGACCATCATTAGATAGGCTGCGTACAGGAGAGCCTTATTACTGATCACTTCATCTCTACTGAAGGACAAGCTAGCCTCTCTGCTCTCTCTGCTCTCTCTGCTCTCTCTCTCTGCAGAACCTAAATGTTCTCTAGCTACACGGCTACAAATGCGGGTTTGAAGTGCGATCCTGACCGTTAGAGCAAAACAGAATGTAACAAATGTACATGTGCACGTACACACACACACACACACACACATACACACACACACACACACACACACACACACACACACACACACACACACACACACACACACACAGACTGTTTTTATGTTTTCTCTGGCTGAGATGGCCTGTATCGATTTCCTGTCATTATGTTTGTAACTGTAAAGGGGAAAGAAGGTAAGGTACCAGGGGTCTTAGACAGAATATAGCTATGTTCATGCCCCAGTGTCAAAATCAAACACAACATTCTGAAACCCCAAATTATTTAGCTTATAAGTTTGGAGGTCTTGGCAGTGTACTTTATTTGGACCTTCAGAAGAAGTTGTCTCTGACATAACAGCGAAAAATAGACCCTGTCACCTGAAGGAATGGTTTGCTAGACAGATCCAAGCTGCTGAGGAATCTTTATGACAGGAACTTGTCTACTTGATTTTCCTCTTGACACTCCCAACCAGTCGCTGGACGTTATACACTTTGGACCCTCCACAACAGGGATCATCAACTACATTTAGCCGTGGAATGATTTGTCCTTGAGCGGATGGTCAGGGGGCCAGAACACAGTTATAAATAATTTGTACACTGCAAATTGACCGCAAGAATCCCAAACAGATATAGTATCTGACAAAAACAGAATAATTTCAAACCTTGATTTCACTGGGATACGATCACAGAGTGCCTACAAAAGGTATTCAGACGCCTTGTCTTTTTCCACGTTGTTACGTTATAGACCTATTCTAATATGGATTCAATTTTAAAAAATACTCAGCAATCTGCACACAATACCCCATAATGACAAAGTGAAAACAGGTTTTTCTAAATTTTTGCAAATGTATTAAAAGTAAAAAACAGAAATACCTTATTTACTTAAGAATTCAGACCCTTTGCTATGAGACTAAAAATTGAGCTCAGTTGCATCCAGTTTCCATTGATCATCCTTGAGATGTTTCTACAACTTGATTGATTGGAGTCCACCTGTGATAAATACAATTGATTGGACATGATTTGGGAAGGCACACACCTGTCTACATAAGGTCCCACAGTTGACAGTGCATGTCAGAGCAAAAACCAAGCCATAAGGTTGAAGAAATTGTCCGTAGAGCTCTGAGACAAGATTATGTCAAGGCACAGGAAGGGTACCAAAAATGTCTGCAGCAATGAAGGTCCCCAAGAACACAGTGGCCTCCATTCTTAAACGGAAGAAGTTTGGAACCACCAAGACTCTTCCTAGAGCTGGTTGCCCGACCAAACTGAGCAATCAGGGGAGAAGGGTCTTGGACAAGGAGGTGACCAAGAACCCGATGGTCACTCTGACAGAATTTTAGAGTTCCTCTGTGGAGATGGGTGAACCTTCCAGAAGGACAACCATCTCTGCAGCACTCCACCAATCAGGCCTTTATGGTAGAGTGGCCAGACAGAAGCCACTCCTCAGTAAAAGACATGACAGCCCTCTTGGAGTTTGCCAAAAGGCACCTAAAGGCCAAGATTGAACTATTTGAACTATTTGGCTGGAATGCCAAGCGTCATGCCTACAGTGAAGCATGGTGGTGGCAGCATCATGCCTACAGTGAAGCATGGTGGTGGCAGCATCATGCCTACAGTGAAGCATGGTGGTGGCAGCATCATGCCTACAGTGAAGCATGGTGGTGGCAGCATCATGCCTACAGTGAAGCATGGTGGTGGCAGCATCATGCCTACAGTGAAGCATGGTGGTGGCAGCATCATGCTGTGGGAATGTTTTTCAGCGGCAAGGACTGGGAGACTAGTCAGGATCAAGGCAAAGATGAACAGAGCAAAGTCTAGCTAGATCCTTTATCAATGGGAACAGGATGCACCTGAGCTCAGTTTCGAGTCTCATAGCAAGGAGTCTGAATACTTACGTAAATAAGGTATTTTTCTTTTTATAAATTTGCAAAATTTTCTAAAAAGCTGTTTTCGCTTTGTCATTATGGGGTATTATCTGTAAATTGATGAGGGGAATAATGTGATTAATTTTAGAACAAGGCTGTAATGTAACGCAAATGTGGAAAAAGCCACGTGGTCTGAATACATTCCGAATTTATTTTCACTCTCATCTCAAAGGAGCATTTTCTTAAGGTTGATTGTATCTTGAAACACAGACATTGACCATTCACACATCCCACCGATGTGTTATGTTATGGTGATATACAGTAGCTATGGTGTCTGTGTCACCAGTTACTGATTATACAGCAGTGGAAGCTGATGGGTGGAGCTATAGGGGGGGGGGGGCTCATTGTAATGGCTGGAATGGAATCAATGGAACGGAGTCAAACATGAGGTTTCCGTGTGTTCAATACCATTCCATGTGTTCCATTCCATCCATTACAATGAGCCCGTCCTCCCACCAGCCTCCGCTGCTATACATTATAGCTGACACATGTTTTCCTTCTCATCCTGAGTCTGTCATTGGAACTGTAGCATGGCTAAGCTCCAAAGGTACTATGGTAAGACAGATCACTGTGTTTTTCCAGTCTCCCTTTCCGCAGGCCACTAAAGACTTGTTATGTCCCAAAACATTCTCTGGAATACCAGAGAGCAGAGAACAACAGACCTCCCAGGCCTGTTTATGTCAGATCAGACATTTTAAAACAGGCCCTCTCTCTGTGACACTGTTTCTTCGGGGGGCGCTCAACACTAACGGTTCATATACAATACATTTGAATTTACCATTGAATTATCCTCTGGTGTTAGAGAGGCTCCACCACAGGCCTTCCATGCCTGACCCAAGCCCCTGAACCTGGCTTCATTACAGTCAAGAGATTACTCTTTCTCAAGTTATTCATCTTCCCTTGTCGATGAACCCTGCCAGAAGCCATTCAGAGGAAAGCTGTGGTTTCTGCCTCTGTCGTTGTGGATGGGTGGATTATTAATCTGAAGGGCAGGCGTGTCCCTGGTAATGAACATAGAAAGTAGTACGCAATTCAAGTTGATTGAATTAAGGTGTGTTGCCATGGGAGTTCGAAGGGGCTACGGAAGGTGTTGAAATATTGTATTTAGAGGTAGGTGAAAGAGTCAAGCGCAGGAGAGCAGAGATGTCCAAGTAGCATCTTTTAATAGGCATGGCAAAACAATAGGGTCAGGTACAATACCAAATAAACGCCCACGACAAAAGAGAACACAGTTACTCACGGAAGGAGGAAAAAACAACGCTCCAGAAATTTATACACAATCGGTATATACGTGAAAATAACGGAGGCACAACCTCAACGAGCAACATGACACGGATAATCCCGCACAACGCAGGCAACAGGGATAATTATACGCACAGAAATGAAAGCAAATGAAACCAGGTGTGAAAGAACCAAAGACAAAACAAACGGAAAAATAAAAATGAATCGGTGATGGCTAGTAGACCGGAGACGCCGACCGCCGAGCACCGCCCCAACAGGGAGAGGAACCACATTCGATGGAAGTAGTGACAGAAGGAGGTAGTCAGCACATTTTGATATCAAATCAAACTTTATTGGTCGTGTACAGACTTGGGCAGATGTTAAAAAAATACATAGTAGGTACAGCAAAATGCTTGTGTTCTCATCTCTAATTGATAACGACCATGTCCTCTTGAGGTGCTTGTGTGACAGTATTTTCAATACTACAGTGTATATTTGTATTCATTTTGGTGATTTAGTGGTTTTGTCTTGATTGTAAATACTTTTAAGCATTTTATTTTAGAACAGTTCTGGCATTTTGAATTTGCAGAATGTTTCATTGGAATCCTCTTGTGAAAAAGAAAAAGGAGGATATGTGTAACACATCGCTCGGCTTTATTAACGCCTCGGCTTTGAGAAAAGGCTTTTGGAAACTAATCGATACACTCCAATCTCAGCTCTCACACAAAGCTGACAGAAACCCAAGAAATAATACCAGAAACACACCACACCTATACCATCAGGGGATTTTGCTAAATGTTTATCCCCCAATGTATAATCTACCAGAAATGGCTAGAAAGTCTTCTCTCCCTCCTATACTAGTTCATTCTCAATAGCATGATTGTGATTCCTTCATCCATTTTTGTAATCCCCTCCCCTGGTCCTCATCTCACGGCCACCACCGGGAGGATCCAGACCAAGTCCCATTAGCTTCACTTGACTCCTCCGGTTGTAATCGGCTCTGTTGGGTCACTGTGTTTTGCAAGATTTCCCTTGCCTACGGTTAATAGTTTGGAAGACAGAGAGAGTGGTACAATCACTTAGAGATCACAGCAATTCAACCCACAATGCCACCTTTCTGGATTCACAGCCGTCCGCCATTAGCCTAGTGTTTTTTTCTGTAACTCTGGCGGTAATGCTGAAGTCTCTAAACTTCAGTGGGTGGTTTTTCGCAGTGCCCTGACATAATTTTGTCAATGTTGGACTCTGCGAACATCATGTTGATTTGAGTTCATAGGGGACAGTTGCAATGTGTTTTTTTTTAAAGAAGTGACAAACAACAATTCCCATGTAGACATAAACAAGCAAACAGTAGTACTTTCGACATCACAGTGTTATGTCTAAATGGGTTTAGTTATGTCTGCTACTGCGTCAGACAATGCAGTGCAATTAGTCCTATTTAACTCAGATCCACATGATGTGTAGTGACTGCAACTTTGACAAAAATGATGCCAAGGACACTGCGAAAACTTGATTAGTTCAATCCTTACTCAATCGAGGATCATAGTTGTTATTATTACACATTATTATGAATGTTGTATTGTAGATATGTAGTGGTGTAATAATGTTATATGATGTACTGTTTTATTTTTTTGTTTTACATGTTAGTTAAGTACCTTCATGTGTTTGGACCTCAGGAAGAGTAGCTGCTATTGTCACTAAATCAGACCCTTTAGGTCTTCCAGTCTCTTTCAATTCATTACAAGTTGAATAAGATTGCTTTGGTGTGAACTTTATAACAGGGAACCAGGTGTCGTGTCTTTACCATCATTAACTGAAGACTGATAGTTTTTATCAAAGATTCTCTGTAATTAGTTACTGCGCGATCAACTGATGAATCACGTAACTAATTAACTAGGAAGTCGGGGCACCAAGGAAAAATATTCAGATTACAAAGTTATCATTTCCTAAAATAACTTTTCAGATATTTTATCTGATCAATTCGTCTTCGAATTAATGAATTATTTACTGTACCTCACGTTAGTCTCATTCCAAACGTCATAAATGGTTGGTTATCTGCACAAACCCAGTCTTCACTATGAGTCATCCATACACACGTTAGTCTCATTCCAAACGTCGTAAATTGTTGGTTATCTGCACGAACCCAGTCTTCACTATGAGTCATCCATACATCAATTGTCTTAAATCATTTATTTATTACTAACTAAGTAATTCACAGAAATGCATAAACAAAGAAACACGCAAGGTAAATGTAATGATAGGAAAATATGCCCTAGTGGGCTAAACCTGCATTGCGGCTTGTTAGACAAAAAGGGGAAGTGGGGGTCGACTAAGAAGGGAAGGGCCGAAGAGGGCTGTCCCAGGATGTCTGACCCTAACTGGGCTCAGGGGCGGTCCTCTGATTTAGTTCAAATCAAAAGGGAATTGTATTTTTCTTCATTAAACAGTCCACAATCCTATTACACAATTATACAAACAGTATCATACTCACTCATTCATCTTATACAACAATTAGATGTAAACCTCATATCTGAGGCTATTATATAAACAGCGTTATGGTAATGTGGCCACACCGTCTCCCATGAGCTTCCAAAGTTGTAACAAACGGACCAGTTCGTAGCTGGATTCTTCACCGATCTTTTATACTTTCTCCGGAACATGAAATTTGTTTGTACCTCAAGTTCTGTGAGGTAGAAGGATTTCCTTTGTTCTCCATGAAAAACTACTCTCTGTAACTGTGTGTCCACGACCTCTGACCGCAGCAGCCTAGTTGAAGGAGGCAAGGGGGAGGCAGGGAGAGGGGGATGGGGTTGCTATACCCAAAGGGGCCAACGTCATGACACAGGGAGAGTTGGAAAAGTTTGAATCGACACAGGCGATTTAACAGGGGATCTACGCTTGTAAGGAGAAGGGGGGAGAGATTAAGAGATTTGTAGTCTCCCTTCGCTGTTCCTTTTTTATTAGCCCCCCGCCCCGCCCGGCTTCTTGTTCTACGGTCTTGTCTGTTTTTCAGCCCTTTCAATCATTGTGCTGTCGTTTCTCTCACCTTCTCCGACGCTCTCTGTCTGGTACTCTCTGTCCATCTGTCTCTGTCTTGGACTCTCTCTGTCCATCTATCTCTGTCTTGGACTCCCTCTGTCCATTTGTCTCTGTCTGGGACTTTCTCTGTCCATCTGTCTCTGTCTTGGACTCTCTCCGTCCATCTATCTCTGTCTTGGACTCCCTCTGTCCATTTGTCTCTGTCTGGGACTCCCTCTGTCCATTTGTCTCTGTCTGGGACTCTCTCTGTCCATTAGTCGCTGTCTCCAACTGTCTCCCTCTGTCTCATCTGGTCTCTGTTTCAGCCTCCACTGAGTTCTCCATAGGGACTTCATATGGACAATACTATAGATTATTCAATCACAGCCTTCAAATGTTGATCACTATTTCACAGCAGGTGACATTTAGTGATGAAATTGCGACTTTGTACTGTGGTAGTAATACATCTATAACGTTCCCTCCTGTCTATATTTGGACTGCATAGTATCTGTATTGTGACTGAACATCCCTCTATGACAAACGGTGAACATTACATGTTTGAATGAGATTTAATCAGGATGTTCTTATATATAGGGGATCTTGTCCCTACTCTGCCATTTTGGTCTCCCTGATTCCATTTGTTGGGTACGCTAAGGACCTTCTTCTTCGTGATATTGCAAGATAGCAGTGGGTTTTCCACCAAATGTAATATGGTGATTCAATAGACAAGATGGATACAGATATGAAACAGAAATTGAGCTTAGGTTGTGTTGTCATTCAAAACCAATAAGAAGGACAAATAAATTGCGGGAATGAAAAACACAATCGGGGAAAAAAAGTGGCAAAGACATGTTGGAGTACATATTAAAACGGTACACGAGGGACCACGGGGGAAGAGAAGGCAGAACAGTCGAGGAGAAAATGAAATGGTGAAAACACAATAAATTAGAGACAGCGAGGGAGAGGGGGGGAGCGGAGACGCATTTTGTTCACAATGTCTCCTCCAGCAAACCATCTGCCTGTTCTTCTTCTTCCACTCTTTTATTCATTTAATACGTTCTCTTTACACAACAATCCAAAATGTGGGTCGTCTGCTGCAAAGTGTAGGTGTTTGTTTGGCCCGAGGCCAATGTTAACAGACTAAACTAAGGAAGTGAAATGCGGGTGAACGCACATCGATCAAAGGAGAAAACGCCGCTGCGCTCTTTGCAATCAAATCAGGGGCGCCCCGGGTCGAACTTTCTAGTGTTTATCAAAGGGCTAAGCCGTAATCAGTGCGGTGAATTCTGGGTATGATCATGGCGTATAGGAGACGGGGTGTTCCTGTCAAAGAGAAACTATTGTTTCTCAAGTTTCAAGGTGTTATGATTCAGTGACTCATTCTCTGTTATCTATCTATCACATTTTGAGTTTTGTTTAAATTAATCCAGCGTCATTTAAAAGGCATGGTTGCTTCCAGTACACCTGCATGCTGTATGTGATAGTTATGTTCAAAATGTTTGTTATTAATCGTTTTCACTGTCTCTAGGCCTTGGCTCTGCTCATGACACAGCGCTGTCCAAACTTATCTCCTTCCCTCCCTCTGCTCCTTCTCCCTTCCTGCCTCTCCTCCCTTCTTCTCCTTCCTCCATCCTGCCTCTCTTCCCTCCTTCTCTTTCCTCCCTCCTATTTTGCCTCTCCTTTCCTACCTCTGCTCCATCAGCCCTCCTGCCTCTCCTCCCTCCTTCTCTTTCCTCCCTCCCTCCACCCTACCTCTCCTCCCTCCCTCCCTCACTCCTGCCCTTCCTCCCTCCTCTCCTCCCTCTTCTCCCTCCCTCTCCCCCCTCTCCCCTCCTGCCTCTAATTTCTCATCTCAGAGATAAGCCTTTTGCCAGCTTTTCTTACACTCTCATCCCTCTCTCTCTCCCTCCTTATCTCTCTCTCCCTCCACCCTCCCCTCCCCTCGCTCTCCTCCTCCTCACTCTTTCCTCCCTATATCCCCTTCCTTCCCTCCCTCTCTCGCTGTGCAGAGTTAAGGTTGTCTCTCCCTAGTGGGTTCTTGGTGTCGATACTAATATGTGGCTATCATCGATGAACTGTCAGACCCCCTCTCCTCCGTCCCTCCCTCCCTTCCTACCCCGTCCCCCGACCTTCCAGAGCTTCTATCAGAAATGTATTATACGCCGCACTTATGAATGTGTGAGCCTACATTTGAACCTTTTGAAATAACTAACCACGTAGCAGTACACTACTTTTAGGGGTAGTTTTAATTACATGGATTTAATTACTCTTCTTTAATGATATAGCGGAATATAAAACACTGACCCTCATTTCCAACAGTTCTTACTTTCTAATTTGGAACATTTTTTGTAATCTTACAAAATAGACCTACATTATATGCATTGGTATTAGTGCTGACTTACATGGTGTAGAAATCCAATATCTAGCTTATAAAACAATAATTAAGCTATGGTGATATACTGTGCCTTCAAAAAGTATTCACACCCCTTGACTTAAAAAAAAAAGTTTGTTAGTCTGAATTTAAAATGGATTAAATTTGGATTCAAAAGAATTGTCACTGGCCTACACACAATACACAAAGTGTCAAAGTGGAATTATGTTTTTCACTTTTTTTCTATCTAAGTCATTTTTGAAATGTCTTGAGTCAAGAAATATTCAACTCCTTTGTTATTGCAAAATAAATTCAGGAGTAAAACTTAATGGAACAGACAGCATTTTAACTACTTTGTAGATATGAAACAAACAGACAATTATAATAGCATGCAAACATTTCTACAAGAGGTTTTACAAATATGTTCTATTTGTCTAAAAAGTCTGTGACGTAGCATTGGTAGTCCAACAAATATTGTTATCAAGGTATAAATAGCAGCTGGCATTGTTTGCTTCCTCCGGCCATTCGGGATACACTGTTTCAGTCTCAATGACTCAATATTTGGGACAAAAACAAACAAACAAATGTAATGCTAAATAAGGCTGAGTATGTACAATGAAACTCGCAAGGTCAATGATCACAAGTCAGTCATAATGTGGCTAATAGGCTAGTTTATCTATTTATGTAGCCATTTATTTACCAAGCTAAAAACCCAGAGCCTAACGATAGCAAGCTCGCTGCTGGGAAGATGTTATGTCATTGGACAAGTGGGTGAGTGGACAACTTTTTTCCCCCTCCATATTGTTTTAATTAATGTGGCTGCAGCTAGAGATGCAGGTGTAATTTGGATAGCTATAGCAAGAAATGTGAATCACTTTGCTAGGTAGCTATGCTGAACTTGAACAACTGTTATCCACAGTTATCATCTCGCTTAGTTGCCAATTCAATGTATTTGGCATCGATCAATTGGGCGGGCAGGCAAGTTCCCATTCAGTTGTCAAAACGTGGTTTGGGACAGTCGTGCATTAGCAGGCAAACTGCAACAGGGCGAGCAGACTACCGTTCCCCATCCATTATCAGTGCCATTTTGACGACCACCAAGAATCTTAGCTCATCTCGCTCTGGCTAGCATTCGTTTTTTATCTTGTTGTTGATGATGTGCATAGGCAACTGGGGGGGGGGGGGGGGGAGCCTACTTTTTCATGGTTGTTTGAGCTATAGGATTGTCATGTTCGCAAATGTAAGAGGACACCCGTGGTGTTTACATATCTGCAGAAATCCATTCAGGTGTATTTTTGTTTCTTTTGGCGAATGTGTTCTAGTGATGTAAAGTTGTGCTGTTGCTACTGACTGTAAACACACAGTCCAGTTCAAAATTAATGATGGCAGGCCCGTGTGGAAAATTGATTATTTGCATATAGGTCTACTGTAGCTCAGATTGGCTATGGTACACAGATGTTTTTATTAGGTTTTAATTACTGCAGTGGATATTGTCCAAACACACGGCTGCTTTCCCATATTGCTGTAGGATTTCCACACATACCTTGCTCTGTGTCGTTCCCAAACATTATATGAATGTATGAACATGTGAAAAGGACCATACCGAAGTGCTTGCATGTCAGAATATGTTTTTAAAAGGTGTGATATACTTCCTGGTGGTTTATATTAACAGACTGTCAGTTCACATAATGGCCTCTATTTTCGGCTGGCGTTAAGGCAGCGGTAGCATAAAACCCACATTATTTTGCAATTTCGTCATGAAAAATTGTCGCACTGGCATTTTCCTGCCCTAACGCCATGTTTGGCCATTTACGTGTCTTATATCAGCTCGCGTGCGCTCAGATGAGCGGGTGGAAATATTGGAGGTGTGTACTTAAAAACCAAAGTGCTAATTTCATGCAGCGCTGATAGGGATATTTAAGAAAAAACAAAAGTTGGTTTTAACGATAACGCATGGATTTTGACAGCGGAAACGCAACCTATCTAGCCATGTTGCACACGGCCCATAACGCACATGGAACAAGCGTAATCCAATGTGCTTTTGGTGCCTGTATACTTCGTATTTCAAACATAAAACGTTTTATTTGGTTAAAAACCAATTATAGCCTCCCTCCTGTCAATTACGCGCTTTTTTTGTCTGCCCAATGCAATCGCGCAGTAGTCATGACTGTCAAAAAAAGCTTTTGGCTCCTGAGACCGCTTGGAAATACATTTTCATCACCAAAGCTTTATTAATTAAAATGTCAAGTTTGAGAGGAGTAAAACAGTGAGCTGACATGCCCTTTTTACCTATGCATTGTAGGCAGGCCCACGTTATTTTTGCCATGCAGGTTCCGTTTTGGACGTGTGTAAAAACCACTCCATGATGTAGGCTACGTGTCTATGCCCATCATGAAACGAGAGATGAGCACCTCGGTGAATACTGTTGCACCTTGTATTTAGAAGTTATCTGTAACCTGTAAAAACAGCTTGTTTTCCGTTTCACATATTCAAAACCCAAGCCCTCTCTAAGGACTACTATAACGAAGGCTGGTTCAACAGCAATGCGTGTGTTTTTCATTTTAATTGTATTTATTTTAATAAACCGCGTTCTTGTTTTAAAGGTTATAATATTCGTGGCACGCAATGCAACTTCTGGAGATGTGTGAATGCGATGTGATCTGTAACATGTTCAGAAAACATAGGCCTTTGTCCAGCTACTGTAAAACATGTGGATGTGCATGAAACCGTCATAGTCTGCATTGTTTTAATATTATATTCCCCCGGGAGAAATGATGGTGCCTGTGAGTGTGACAGAGTCTATTTAAAACAAGTTGTTGTTTCGTTTCGTTTAGAATTTGATTACAATTATGTGTTCTCTTTTTAGGCCTTATCAATAATTAATTTAATTGTGCTTATTGACAATGTTTGGCATGCCCTTGCTCAGCCATAATGTTATTTACAGTAGGCCTTGCCCCTATATCAGTATGAATGCTATTGAAGACATGCAAGTCATTAGAACAATGTGGACTGCAAATGGTTGAAGATAAGATATGTGTACATTTCGTTTCTGTAAGCCCTTTAACACACTGTAACGGACTAACATTTTAATTGGAGTTGATTCCATACCTTAAATATACAACTTGAAGCAACCACGTATTTCACCATGGAACACGTTATGATTGGCCAGTGAGGGGCCAAGCATCGACACTCCCACCATTTCTTTATTAATCAAAACCCAGCCCCTATGCCCCAACTGCAGTAAGTGTACCGATAATTGTAATAAGGAAAATAGGTAAAATGTTTCTGCCACAACCCTGAACCTATATCACTACCGCTTGCCCTTAGATTTACCATTGTGTTAGGTTTCTTAAAATAGAGCTCAATAAATTGCATGGACTCTGTGTGCAATAATAGCTACCTCATCTCTGTTCCCCGCACAAACACATATCTGTAAGGTCCCTCAGTCGAGCAGTGAATTTCAAACAAATATCCAACCACAACGACCAGGGAGGTTTTTCCAATGCCTCTCAAAGAAGGCCACCTAAAATTAAAACAAAGCAGACATTGAATATCCCTTTGAGCATGGTGAAGTTATTAATTGCATTTTGGATGATGTATCAATACACCCAGTCACTACAAAGATACAGGCGTCCTTCCTAACTCAGTTGCCGGAGAGGAAGGAAACCATGAGGCCAATGATGACTTTGAAACAGTTAGAGAGTTTAATGGCTGTGTTAGGAGAAAACTGATGGATCAACAACATTGCAGTTACTTAATAATACTAACCTAATTGACCGAGTGTAAAGGAGGAAGCCTGTAAAGAATTTAAAATATTCCAAAACATCCATCCTGTTTGCAACAAGGCACTAAAGTAATACTGCAAAACATTTTGTGAATACAAAGTATTCAAAACACAGTTTTGACTTAAATGTGCTTTAAATTAATGGCAAGACCTGAACATGGTTGTCTAGCAATGATCAACAACCAATTTGACAGAGCTTGAAGAATTGTTATTTTATTTCTGTATTTAATTTTCAATCAATTTAATAACATTTCTAAAAACATGTTTTCACTTTTATGGGGTATTGTGTGTAGATGGTTGAATATGTTTCATGCATTTTGAATTCAGGCGGTAACACAACAACATGTGAAATAAGTCAAGGGGTGTGACTACTTTCTGAAGGCACTGCAAGTGGTATTTAACATTAGTACTGTGCACAAAATACAAAACACAACACTGGAGTACATAACATGCTGTGGACTTCAGCCTGTACAGGCCAGACACATTGCTTTCTTCATCACCTGTCTGGTTAGGATATGAGAAGTTTAACATGTCAGGAGGTAGGTAACATGCTGATGTGTCTTAACCTGCCAGTCGAGTCAGGAGTGAAGGAGCAGTGTGGAGGAGAGCAGGGGGGAGACAGTGACTGACAAGGGTGAGTAAGGGTGAGGTGGTTCTCCGCTCTCCTGATGGAGCCTAATTGTGCATGACCTTTGAACATCTCTCCTGACGGTTAGAGATGCTAGCCCGAGGTGAAGCTTGTTCTGTACCATTTCAAAAGTGGTCAATGTGGGGTTAATGCGAGGTCAATGTGATGACTCGCGGTTGGGTACCTCTAAATTGTATTGAATAAAACAGTAGAAGGAATCTTTGATATGGAGAAGAATTGTAAAGGGAAGGGAGACATAAGGTGACTATTTTAAAGGTAGTCATCCATTTTAAAATATTTCCCTTCCAATTCTCCATTTCGAATAGATGTCTACATTTAAAATGGACGCTGATGGAATCGTCTTAATATAGATAGTTCCTACAATAGGATGACCCATGTTTTCTGTCTTACTTCACCAATGACAGTCTTCCCTTGCTTTCCTTCTTTATCTCCTTTATTGGATCAATAACGGTCCTTCAGGGGTGTCAGGACAGTATTGCAGACACGTGCTACACTGTCAAAATATATCATCTCTAAACACCAATGAAGTACTCTGAAACACCCAAAGTGAATATTGGTGTTTCTAAGAGAGTGTTGTGAAAACACGTTTTGGGGTTTCAGTGCAAAAATATTCTCCTTTGGCCCTTATCATCAGGTAGCATCAAAACCACAGGAGGCTGCTGAGGGGAGGATAGCTCATAATAATGGCTGGAACGGATTAAATGGAATGGCATCAAACACACACTGATTCCGCTCCAGCCATTACCATGAGCCCGTCCTCCCAAATGAAGATGCCACCAACATCCTGTGATCAAAACACAAAAGCCGTTTGTCATACAAACAATGGGTTATAGCCTAAATAATGATTGATGATAAGGGCCAAAGGAGAATATTTATTTGCGTTATTCCACCTTCATTTTTTTCAATGATTTATTTAGACAGATTATTAACAGGAGGGGCAGTAAAATGGTACATTTCATTGACATTTTACCCACTCAACCACTAAGCCACACTATAAGAAATGATTCTGGGGTGAATTGAAGTTGACAACAAAAAACTGCCAACATATACATAATAAAAATGCTTGCAGGTCATGCTGAGCCCATGGTCTGGTGTTGAGGCACCTTGATTAAACCTGATTTCAATCTGTTTTTCCCACTTCTCTGTCATTTGAGAAGTGTCAAAATATTTTTCAATATTTATTTATTCATAGTGGACAACACATTAATCAACATCAATAGTACAATAATGTGTAAGTCCTTTCAAAGATTTGTTCATTTCATTTTACCAAACATAATGTAAGAATAAATCCAACTTAATATAAGTATCTTTCATGAGGATAATCAAAGAAAGAGAACATTGAGTGATTGAACTCATTGGAAGTCTGTCACGACTTCCGCT
Source organism: Oncorhynchus mykiss (assembly GCF_013265735.2). Classification (NCBI taxonomy): domain Eukaryota; kingdom Metazoa; phylum Chordata; class Actinopteri; order Salmoniformes; family Salmonidae; genus Oncorhynchus; species Oncorhynchus mykiss. The sequence goes on along the minus strand of NC_048585.1, from coordinate 52,456,514 downwards.
GAAGTCGGCTTCTCTCCTTGTTCAGTCTCTTCCTCATTGACTGTCCTGCGTTTCCCGTGGTACTAGGCCTTCCCTGGTTGGCACATCATAACCCCACCATTTCCTAGCAACAGAGGGCTCTCACGGGGTGGTCGGGGGAGTGCTCGGGGAGGTGTACAGGGGTTTCCGTTGGTGCCACCACGGTGGAATGTCCAGACCAGGTCTCCACCGTGTGCATCCCCCCAGGATATGCCAATTTGACTCAATTACCACCTCATCGACGGGGGGATTGTGCAATAAATACCCTGGTAGACGCAGCACTTCCCAGGAGTCACGTGTATCCCCTGTCGCAAGAGGAGACGGCGGCTATGGAAACATATGTCTCTGAATCCCTGCGTCAGGGGTACATTCGGTCCTCCACTTCACCCGCCTCCTCAAGTTTATTTTTTGTGAAGAAGAAGGATGGAGGTCTACGCCCGTGCATTGACTATCGAGGTCTCAATCAAATGACGGTGAGGTACAGTTACCCGCTACCTCTTATTGCCACGGTGATTGCGTCAATGCATGGGGCTCGCTTCTTCACTAAACTGGAACTCAGGAGTGGTGCATATCCGGCAAGTGGAAGACAAGTGGAAGACGGCGTTTACTCCCACCTCAGGGCATTATGAGTACCTCGTCATGCCATACGGGTTGATGAATGCTCCATCAGTTTTCCAATCCTTTGTAGGGGGGGGGGGGGTACTGTCACGACTTCCGCTGAAGTCGGCTCCTCTCCTTGTTCGGGTGGCGATTGATGTCACCGGATCTCTAGCCATCGCCGCTCCATTTTTCATATTTCCGTCTGTTTTGTCTTGTTCCATACACACCTGGTTTTCATTCCCTAATCACACTGCATGTATTTAGTCCTCTATTCCCCTCCATGTCTTTGTGTGAAATTGCATTTATGTTATGTGGGTTTTGTTACGCGCCATACTTTTGGTCTATGTTCCGTGTTTGAGCACATTTATGTACTTGTGTGCTTTCGTTGGACTGGAATAAAAAGTGCGCTACATTCTATTCACTACACTCTGCTCTCCTGCACCTGACTTCGCCTCCACTACACACCCTTAACAAAGTCTTTGGTTTTTAAATCACCTTGCATTTCATATCTTGAAACTTGATGTTTTTAGAGGATTGTGGGTAATTCATTTTTAGATTTTTGATTATTTCACACAATGTTGTATACATGTTTGATGAACGAAAAGTATATTGATATATTAGTATTAAGCTTGTTGTGCCATGAGGTATGATGGATCATGATGAATGGACCGCTTTCCAGTTCATGATTGTCAGTGGAAGATGTATAGAATCCTGAATTATTGCCGTTCAACCTCCACCTCGGTGGTGTGAACGCTTTGCTTGACAATACCTGCTAAAATGGTATAAAATTGTAAAAGATCAAATGCATAAAAAAATGTAATAATCAAGAGACTACAGAAAAAGTTATCTAATTTTGCATGATAATGGTGTTTATAAGCTTTAGAGAGAGGAATCTTTACCAAAAGAGAAGGTATCTAATTCTGCACTAAACAGGACCCAATCCTTTCTCTCAGTGCTACCAGTCCTTCACAAGGTGTTGCACAACACACCATGTCATGTTTCAAAACATTTCAGGATGATGTGTTTCAATAAGGTTTTGTCTCCTTTAAGTTGGTGGCAGCTCAGTTGCCACTAGTTTTAGTGTTACTAAGCAGATCATTTTAACAGTGTACTGCACTGTACTGTATGTCCAAATGTCCTCATTTGAGTGTGACTGACTTCTGTGCTGCTTCCCCCTGTCGCTCAGTGGGAGGTTGATGAACCCGTGCAATTAGGCCTTCTATTTCACTGATAACATGTTTCATGGAGGGATGAAGCGAAGGAGTTTGGGACTGACATGCTGATACTGTATGAAGTCAAACTCTTCTGTTCTTTCAACTTCTCTTCTTTGGCTTTCTTAGTTTTTTTTTTGTTGCCTTTGTTCTAGTCAGTGGAAATATACTGTGGAGTATCTGCATTGAAATTCCACCTCAGCGCACCACATGCTAGCTGCCAAATGTTCCAGTAGTTTATGATAGGAGCTTCTCGTTTACATTTTACACGCTACATGTAATCCAATTCGCTGTTCGTTATAGTTGATAGATAAAGTTTATGAAGACGGAGCATTTTATGATGCTCAGTCCTCCTTGTCTGTCATCATCAACATGCTATACTGTAGTTACCTCAAAATAATACCAATATTTTCAGTCATTTAGCAATTGTCCTTAATTAGTTAATCCAATCACATCTATTTTTTCTCATTCGGCTCAGTTTGGAATCACCGGGGGATTTGGTTGTGTTACGAGGACAGGGATATGCCTTTCAGATGTCATTTGTCCAGGTTTTCTTAATATTCAGACAAAAGCTACCGAGTTAACTTATCTAGGTCATTTTTAAAGGAGGATTAAGGAAATACTATTAAGGTGCTTTTTCCTCACAAGACGTAGTCCTTATCCTCCTCGCCTGCTCCTGTTGTCATCTCAAAGCCGAGGACATTTGGTTTATTTCTTAACCCACTTTTTCACACTCCTGTGGCTCTGCAGCAAGTCTGAAAGGATTCTCAATCGTGCCTGGCATCCCCTGCTGTGGTTGACAGCATTTATCTCATCTGTGTCACCTGCTAATGTAGCAGCGAGCGACAACCTCTCAAAGCGAGCAGACATTTTGAAAATGCCCCACCACAACATGCTGCTATGTTGTTCAATGCTTGTTCATCTTTACACTGATCATTTACCCTGTCAGGGAAAGCAACTGTTTCTCTGTGCTTCAAAAGCTGGACGGATAGGGGGGAAATGTCAGTGTCTAAAATGGATCTGTTACTTAACAGAGCACCCATCATCTATTTTTTGAATGATGTTGACACATGAATGATATTATATTAGAAGTCAAAATGAAGTTCAAATAAATGCTCAATCTCCTGAAATCAAATGTCATTATGTAAGCTATGCTGGTGCGAGTGAAATCTCTCTCTCTCAAGCCAGGGAAATGCTTGCTCGGTTAAATAGTGCAAACACATTCACGCTTGACAAACACATGGTTAAATAGTGCAGACACATTCACACTTGACACACACACACACACACACAGCAGACACACAATGTGGGAAACCTCCGGCAGCTTGTCAGTACAAATACACCTGAGGTGTCTCTATCCTCTCTCTGGGGATTCTGAACATGGCCCCAAATATTGACACTGCCTTCCAGCCTTTTGGATATACTCCCTGTCCCCAATGAGCTTCCTCTACCTAGGGCTGTTACGGTGACCGTATTATTACGAGTCATGATGGCAGTCAAATTCCATGTGAACATTTAGTCACGGTAATTAAGCTTTTCCAAGCTCTGATGCTGCTGATGATCATTAGTAGCCTACTTTCACTTGTAACCTGTTAGAAAGACCCGATCACATGACGGAGAGCAATTTGAATGAGAGGTGTTTCGGCAAGCAGTCGGGAGAAGGAAATTATAACTATTATATTCAGCCCAAGGGCACAACGGCCACTGGCCGCAAAGGCATGGATTTTTTTAGAGGGCATTACGGCCACACAAAAGGGATACAGCTGGGAAATTCAAGGCATTATCAAGTGCTTGTCAAATTGTGAATGAGAGACTGATGAAGTGTGTGCAGCCTGCGCAAAAAACAAAGCAGAGCTCATGTCTTTCATACAACTTTTTTCATATACTCTTTAGAGTCGCATCATGCAGCCTTACAATTGATACAAACATTTAAAGATATAGCCCAACATTTGTATCTGTCAAGCCCTGACCATAGTAAGCTGTTTATTCTCTGTGTTGGTTGGGGCGTAATAGTGACTTGGGTGGGTCATCTAGGTGAATTTGTATGTCTATGGTGGCCTGATATGGTTCCCAATCAGAGGCAGCTGTTTATCGTTGTCTCTGATTGGGGATCATATTTAGGTAGCCATTTCCCCATGGTTATTCATGGGATCTTGTCTACGGATAGTGGCCTGTGTGCACCAGTAGCTTCACGTTTCGTTTGTGCTTGTTTGTTTTGTTTTGCTGAGTTTTGATTTATAAAAAAAAAATATGTGGAACTCTACTCACGCTGCGCCTTGGTCTATTCATTTATGACGAGCGTGACAGTATCACGACTAAAGTTACTTAAATAACTCTAAATTAGGTATATAGGTGTACCTATTTCTTTGTGAGCACTCCCTCAAATCGTTTGGAGAAAATATCCTTCCTATTTTATTCAGCTATGTTCAATTGTCTTCTTCTTTATTCTTAAGGTGTAGGCAATATTACATGGATTTGTTAAACTTTTTAAAATGTTGATGTTTCAAAGGTCTTCATCAGACGCTTGTGGAAGCCAGGAGATGCTACATTTGTTTATGTTAATTAATGGTCAATTGCCGTGAGAATGGCAGTTATTTGCATGACAATCACCGGCTGACAAAATTTCATGGCCACAGCTCTAGCTGTTTCATCAACAAAAATAAACATTGCTTCTTTCAAACATGTACAGTATTTGTGCTTTTGACTATACCACTGTTTATGTAACAGGCAATTCTGTAGGGCAGCTAAATAAGGCTGACATAAGTATTTCAAATTGGAAAAAACAAATTAGTGCTAAGTACAAAGAAAACCAAAGCAATGCTAATATGTGTGAAGCGAAAAAGGAAGAAACAGTTGGCAGACCACACATAGAAGAGGTTTCAGAGACAAAAGTCTCCCTTGGTCATCACACATTTCACAGCTCTGCAACAAAATCATTGGCACCTCCTGTATGCTCAGAAGAATTGTGAAATATATGCCAGAGCAATTTTTTTTTTTACAAATCTCAGATGCTCTCATCCATAGTGAACTGTCGTGTAGAGTAATGCAGGTGTTGGTGGCCTAAAGGGACTGCAGATAGCTTGTGCTAAGGCAGCCGGAATGGTTCTGCAACGTGGTTACCAGAGGTCTTCCATAGAATTACACAATGCACTCAAATGTCCGGCTATCAAGGAAATTATAGAAAATGTGTAACTCCTAATATGTATAGGTAACATGAATGTGTAACATGAATGTGTGTCTTTGTTTTGTGTTTTTGTGCTTCTACCTTGCTTTTGTTGTTTTTCTCATTTCTGTATGTTTTTTTGATATTTCTTAAGGACTCTTAGAAGACTAGAGATCCAAATCAAATCTAAATCTGAGCAGGCTCATTTCTGAGTAAAGTTATCGTTTTCCATCCCACCAAACACACATCTTAACACTTTTCTACACTTTACTATGTTCTAACTCCACAGACAGTGATACAGTGCCTTGCGAAAGTATTCGGCCCCCTTGAACTTTGCGACCTTTTGCCACATTTCAGGCTTCAAACATAAAGATATAAAACTGTATTTTTTGTGAAGAATCAACAACAAGTGGGACACAATCATGAAGTGGAATGACATTTATTGGATATTTCAAACTTTTTTAACAAATCAAAAACTGAAAAATTGGGCGTGCAAAATTATTCAGCCCCCTTAAGTTAATACTTTGTAGCGCCACATTTTGCTGCGATTACAGCTGTAAGTCGCTTGGGGTATGTCTCTATCAGTTTTGCACATCGAGAGACTGACATTTTTTTCCCATTCCTCCTTGCAAAACAGCTCGAGCTCAGTGAGGTTGGATGGAGAGCATTTGTGAACAGCAGTTTTCAGTTCTTTCCACAGATTCTCGATTGGATTCAGGTCTGGACTTTGACTTCGCCATTCTAACACCTGGATATGTTTATTTTTGAACCATTCCATTGTAGATTTTGCTTTATGTTTTGCATCATTGTCTTGTTGGAAGACAAATCTCCGTCCCAGTCTCAGGTCTTTTGCAGACTCCATCAGGTTTTCTTCCAGAATGGTCCTGTATTTGGCTCCATCCATCTTCCCATCATTTTTAACCATCTTCCCTGTCCCTGCTGAAGAAAAGCAGGCCCAAACCATGATGCTGCCACCACCATGTTTGACAGTGGGGATGGTGTGTTCTGCTGTGTTGCTTTTACGCCAAACATAACGTTTTGCATTGTTGCCAAAAAGTTCAATTTTGGTTTCATCTGACCAGAGCACCTTCTTCCACATGTTTGGTGTGTCTCCCAGGTGGCTTGTGGCAAACTTTAAACGACACTTTTTATGGATAACTTTAAGAAATGGCTTTCTTCTTGCCACTCTTCCATAAAGGCCAGATTTGTGCAATATACGACTGATTGTTGTCCTATGGACAGAGTCTCCCACCTCAGCTGTAGATCTCTGCAGTTCATCCAGAGTGATCATGGGCCTCTTGGCTGCATCTCTGATCAGTCTTCTCCTTGTATGAGCTGAATGTTTAGAGGGACGGCCAGGTCTTGGTAGATTTGCAGTGGTCTGATACTCCTTCCATTTCAATATTATCGCTTGCACAGTGCTCCTTGGGATGTTTAAAGCTTGGGAAATCTTTTTGTATCCAAATCCGGCTTTACACTTCTTCACAACAGTATCTCGGACCTGCCTGGTGTGTTCCTTGTTCTTCATGATGCTCTCTGCGCTTTTAACAGACCTCTGAGACTATCACAGTGCAGGTGCATTTATACGGAGACTTGATTACACACAGGTGGATTGTATTTATCATCATTAGTCATTTAGGTCAACATTGGATCATTCAGAGATCCTCACTGAACTTCTGGAGAGAGTTTGCTGCACTGAAAGTAAAGGGGCTGAATAATTTTGCACGAAAAAAGTTTGAAATATCCAATAAATGTCGTTCCACTTCATGATTGTGTCCCACTTGTTGTTGATTCTTCACAAAAAAAATACAGTTTTATATCTTTATGTTTGAAGCCTGAAATGTGGCAAAAGGTCGCAAAGTTCAAGGGGGCCGAATACTTTCGCAAGGCACTGTAACTCTCTCCCGGTGGCAGACTGTCTTGTGCTCCTCCGTTTACCCGTTCTCTGACCCTCTTTGCTCCGTCTCCTCTCCAGTCGACTCGAATGAAGAAAACTATCATATTCCGCCTAATTAGTGTATGTCCAATTAGGAAATGTTTCAGAATCACTCTTGTTATTCTGTCTCCACTACAGAAAACTGTTAGCACCCTGATGAAAATAACTTCCTAGAACTGACTTACTCAAACTCTATTGAGTGTCTTACACTGTGAACAGAGCCCCAGGACCAGCTTGCTTAGGGGACTCTTCTCCAGGTTCATCTCTCTGTAGGTGATGGCTTTATTATGGAAGGTTTGGGAATCCCTTCCTTTTACGTGGTTGTAGAATTTAATGGCTCTTTTCTGGATTTTGATAATTAGTGGGCATCGGCCTAATTCTGCTCTGCATGCATTATTTGGTGTTTTACGTTGTACACGGATTATATTTTTGCAGAATTCTGCATGCGGAGTCTCAATTTGGTGTTTGTCCCATTTTGTGAATTCTTGTTTGGTGAGTGGACCCCAGACCTCACAACCATAAAGGGCAATGAGTTCTATAACTGATTCAAGTATTTTTAGCCAGATCCTAATTGGTATGTTGAATTTTATGTTCCTTTTGAAGGCATAGAAGGCCCTTCTTGCCTTGTCTCTCAGATCGTTCACAGCTTTGTGGAAGTTACCTGTGGCGCTGATGTTTCTCTCTCACTCTCTCTCTCACACTCTCTCTCTCACTCTTTCTTTCTTGCCATCTCACATGTCTTTTCTATTTTAAACCAGTATTGTCTGTTTGTAATATGGGAGTTGTAGAAGATCAAGGCTACTTGTACATGCCACTCAACATGAGAGCTCGTCACAATATCATTTTTGACAGTGCTTGTTGCTTGTAGAATTGATTCTATTTTTTCATGTGAGAGAAAGCTTGTGGGTGACTGTTTGAGAGAGACTGAGTCACACAATATAAAATAAGTCAGATTTGAAATGTAATTGTAATGAGAGGAAACTGGTGGGAGATGACCTAAGACATATTCAATTAAAGATCACGTGTTGCCTACAAAAGGGGGGGGGGGGTCATAGCTTTGTGGCTTTGTGTTTCTCTGCGTTTACCTTTGCTGATAGAAATTGAGAACATTCATGTCTCTGCCACATGTGACATCAGGTTCACAGTCCAGCACTTTACATGGTCACTGATCTCTGAGTGGCTTTTCACATTGCAGGTCTCTGGTGTGACCTACCATGGGGCTGTGCTGTGTTCGTGTGCGTTCCATATGTGTATGTTTGCTGTTAGGCTATGTGGAGTTGGTGTGTGGCTGCCATGGGTTTTTAACTCCCACAGTGAGGGTGGGCCTCAGTGCTTCTGCTCCTGAGCTGACCAAGGACTAAGAGCTTGCAGTGCTATTGTGTGTTATGTGTAGTCTACAACGCACTGCTGAACAATCACAGACCATTGATTTTTGGAAGTGGTATATTTTCTTCAGTACAGACCACATGTAAGAGATGGCAAAAGCTCCTTACACATGGCACCTCCTGCTGTCCTCACCAGCCTTTCCCCCAGTGTGAGCAGTCATGGTCGAGTTCCTTCCTGACTACTTTGCAGCAAATACCAGAACTTACAACGTCTGGATAGGTTTTTAACATATCATCTAACCACATCGTATGACATGGCAATCTGATGCCCGACTGCACAGTTGATGATGTGGCACGCAACCATTGAAGAAGACCAAAGCCTAGCGCCTGATAAGATAGCAAAAGCTCAGGCTGCCCAGCTCGGCATAGATAAAATTTTTGGTGAAAATCATTCACAAAAAGATTCCTGCAAAAATATTATTTGAAAATGAACGCAATGCAATGCCTGCATGTCTAGTTGGGCAGGAAGTCGACCATGCCAGAGAGGAAGAGGTGAAGCGAGAGGGTTTTTCTCCTGTCAAAATCTGTCCAAGGTCAGCAGAACGATAAGCAGACCATCTGCCTTCCCGCCTTTTGGACAACGACTCCCATTGTCAGGGCTGAGACAATATATACAGGATCTTGACCACAGGAGGTTGGTGGCAACTTAATTGGGGAGGATGGGCTCGTGGTACTGGGTGGAGTGGAATCAGTGGAACGGTATCAAATACATCAAACACATGATTTGATGCCATTCCGTTCCAGATATCATTTATGAGCCGTTCTCCCCTCAGCAGCCTTCATTCATCTCGACCATGCTCTCCTTCCAATGTTGCTCCCAGACCTCAACTGTGGTCAGATGTGCAGTGGAGCAGCTGCTGTCAATGAGATCGTTAGTTGCCACGGCAACACCCTATAGCCTTCAGCATAGTGAATAGGGAAGTGAGAAGAACACTTAAACTGACCCCAACCCCCTGAAGACGCCACGCCACCCTATATTAAACGTATGCAGTATGTAAGAAAACGTTTGAGCTGTGGGGAAATATCTGTGATTACAAAAGTACCTCTGGGTATCAATTACTTTGGTAAGGTGGAATTACATTGGAATTATAGACATGAGTCTTGGTTCGAATCCAGACTGCATCACATTCAGCTGTGATTGGGAGTCCCATATGGCGGTGCACAATTGGCCTGGGTAGGCCGTCATTGTAAATGAGAATTTGTTGTTAACTGACTTGCCTAGTTAAATAAAAAAATACTTTCTTTCCTGTTCAATCCAAAATATGTTCTCTCGTCTAGTTCCAATGCCCCAGAGAGACACAGTCATCCTGTGTCTATAAAACAGACCATAATCACAGCATTTTAGATGAATAATGATCTTAATCGTTTACTGGAAGGGATCCCCTCTCGAGGCAGCATGCTATTGGCTCTCTGGGGAGAGGGAAAGTCTAGCTCCGGTGAAGTGGGAACAGCATCACAAAAACACACTATCATCTCACAGTATCTAACCTGAAAATTGTCATGTAATGTTTGTATACAAACCCAGTGGAGTGTCCGATCCCTAAAGGGCACAGACTTGCTCACAATGCATTTGTATTAGGTGCAGAAATGTTAGGAATGATGTTAATGCTTGGCTTTCTATGTACCTCTCACTATTCTCAATGGGGGAACCCAGCTTCCTGAAATAAGAGCTTCCGCTTGACTATGTTTTATCGTCAGATCCTTCACTTTCATTCCGTGTCATATTCCCTAAGCAATGTTAACTCTACTGTTTGAAAAATAAAGTCTACTGAGGTTTGCTGCTCCATCCACTTTCGGACAACGGGATACAATCCACATTAACCGTCTCCGAGGAACATTTTTACACAGGCCCCATAATTACTTGAGCGATGAATCGTGAGTTTGGAGAAAAAGGGAGCCATCCCTTTCATGCTCTGCCTGCCTTGAACAGAGACTCAGAGGCTCTCGCCGAGTGTGTCTCTAAAAGATAGGGTAGTCAAGGCTGAGAACCATCCAAATCAGAGGGATGGGATGGGGGGGGGAGGGGGGGTAGAACCATGGCCAGACATCATAACAATCATTACATTAGACAACCAAGCTCTGGCTTAATCTCTGGTGTGGAATCATGCATCTCTCTCCATTGGCTAGCCACGTCTGGGTTTGTCGGCAGGTATCCTAGTGGTTAAGAGCATTGGGCCAGTAACTGAGCAGGTGCCGGTTCAAATCCCAGAGCTGACTAGGGGAGAAGGTGCCAATGTGCCCTTGAGCAAGGCACGTAACCCTAAATTGCTCTGGTTAAGAGTGTCTGCTAAATGAGTAAAATGTTTGCTCTCTTGACCTCCTGCTTTACAGCAGCTGCCCGCCTCATGAGCAGCACTGTGGGTGTTCTAATCTGAGAATCAATGGGGAGCGGTGGAGGAGTTCTAAGGGATCCTCTTGTGTCAGTGGGGCCCAGGCACAGGCATCGATTGCCTTTTTACGCCAACCCACCCAGGCTCTTTGTAGCCTTTCTCTCTGTATAATGACAACATAGAATACTATTTCAATGAGAAGACCTTGTAGATATTTCTCCGGGGAAATGAATCGTACAGCAAGTCATTGAATGACACAACAAAGGATGCATTTGAGAGAAGCGGCTCTGTACAGATGAAAACAGATAAACACTGCATAGGTACATTATTATGTTCGTAGGAACCGATCAAGCCAGTGCCGTACAGCTAGAGTCTAGTGAAGATGGATAAGTGGACATTGATTCGGATCTGTTCACGATTAGTATACTGGACGAATGCAGTCTGTGAATGAAGTTTTTTGAGGAAGTTGCACTTTGTAGATGTGTAGTGGTTGACCTCGTCTCGCACCGAACGCTCTCTGTGGAACCGCGCTGGGGCTTCAATGGCACGTTGCAGGTTCCCAAATGGCCGCCGTGCCATGAAATCATGAAATCTTAATACTAAAAGTGACGGTAAACAGCACTTCCTGGTCGTCTTGCCATACACAGGCTTTCACTATACATAAAAAATACATTCAATTATACTAAAATAAAGGCACAAGCACGCAATGTACCAGCAAAAGCTACGTTGATTATGATATAACAAACTATCGCTAAGGCCCGGGCCAAGTAAAAGATCAAAATGTTCAACTCTCCATAGGGTCTGATACAGTAGGAGGCTGGAGGCTTTTTCCATGAATGTGTAGTGGATCTTTGATTATGTGATGATGATCCTAGAGAAGCATCTTTCTTACAACTGGATTCCTCGGACTCTCTCTCTCTCTAGATCATGGAGTTGGAGAGATGTCATTAGGGAGGTTGCTCTAACTCGATTCAGCACTTTTGTAATAGAGTGGTTAAGATGTTGAGTGGTTAAGATGTTGAGTGGTTAAGATGTTGAGTGGTTAAGATGTTGAGTGGTTAAGATGGATAAGTGATTAAGATGTTGAGTGGTTAAGATGTTGAGTGGTTAAGATGTTGAGTGGTTAAGATGGATAAGTGATTAAGATGTTGAGTGGTTAAGATGTTGAGTGGTTAAGATGTTGAGTGGTTAAGATGTTGAGTGGTTAAGATGGATAAGTGATTAAGATGTTGAGTGATTAAGATGGATAAGTGGTTAAGATGGATGAGTGGTTAAGATGGATGAGTGGTTAAGATGGATGAGTGGTTAAGATGGATGAGTGGTTAAGATGGATGAGTGGTTAAGATGGATGAGTGGTTAAGATGGATGAGTGGTTAAGATGGATGAGTGGTTAAGATGGATGAGTGGTTAAGATGGATGAGTGGTTAAGATGGATAAGTGGTTGAGATTGGATGAGTGGTTGAGATGTTAAGTGGTTGAGACCCAGGCCTACTCTTATATTTGATGCACATTTTTCCCCAGTTCCTTCCATTTGCAGTTGATTTTCTTAGAATTGATGTAAGCCCCCGGCTGGAAGAGGACTTCACATTTTGCAGTCTCACATTTCGGTTGTTTTTCCAAGCATTGTAAATCAAGCCATGGGAAAAATATGATTTAATTTTGCCTGGACAGATCTTATGAATCAAATTGTGCTTTTTTTGTTCTTGTAAATGACCTCTTCTCTGATAACATGTGTTTTGCTTAACAAATTGGAACTACGACAGGATATGTAATTAATTGGATATCTACTACATTGGAATTATGTCTGGATATGGTAATTGTTCCAAATGCTGTTTGTCTAATCTGTTCATTCTCTCTCTCTCTCTCCTTCTTGTCCTCATTGGCCCCTTTGAAGCAGAAGAGTATGCTGTCTAATCTGTTTGTTTTCTCTCTCTCTCTCCTTCCTGTCCTCGTTGGCCCCTCTGAAGCAGAAGAGTATGCTGTTGAAGGTAAGGCTACTATTTAGCTCCTACAGACCTAAGATGGATTCTTCTATGACGTTGGCATCCATATTGGATCCTGGTTGCTGTACATTCTGTTGTGCCCTCCCTCTTGGGAGGGGCATTGTCAGTGTGATTGGACAGCGATTATGGTGACTCCCGGGGGCATAAATGACACTGTTTTTAAAATGGAACCACAGCTTTTGTTTCTCTAAATAACATTTCCTACTCTTCTCAAAGTTCCGTTCTTTTCTTCCTTTGTTTGATTATTTTATTTGAACTATTTCTGCATATGGTTTCTCAGTTGGGACTTTATACTCCTATATGTGACAGGGTTGGCAATTGCGAAAGTGATTAATGATTCAACCTAGGAGTAAAATATGTGACTATTATCAAATGCTAATAAGTCGTTGAGATGGAAGTGTTTCTAGTAGGACAGGTGAACCCTGTGATACTGTTTCTGGTTCCCCTCCGACTCCCTCTACTCCCACCTCCAGCGTGGGAGAGCGGGTAAGAGCCAGGGCTGCCAGTCAGGGCCCTTGGGACCACATCAGCCCCTGAGGCTTGTCGCTAGCCTAGCTCGCAGCTCAGCCTAACATATGGGAAGATTAGCATTAGATCCCTGTCTGTCTGGACCCGCCTGTCATTTCCTCAGCAGTACCAGGGGGGGAAATGAAGGAACATCAACCGGATCAGTCAGACAGAGGTGGTGTAGCAAGCAGTTTACCGATAACTCCCCAGACACGCCGTTCCAGACACGTTTGACTCTGTAATTGATAGGCAGGCTGATCCGACCCGTGCTGCGCTGCGCTGTATGCGGCGAGGGCGAGGTTTGCTGGACTGGGAGGGGGGCCGCCATGTTTCCCCCTATCAGGAATACTGGGTGATGGATTACCCCTCTCCCAGGCTGCAGCAAGCTCGCAGGGGAAATTGCTACGGAAAGACACTCAAAGTTTTCCCCCAAAACATGAATAGGATTTTCTGCAGTTGTTGTGCTACCCACCCCTGTGTCTCGGTTCGAGTTTGTTTCATCATATTGGAATCAGAGAGAAGGAGTAGTTTTATTCATCAAATTGGAATCAGAGAGTAGGAGTAGTTTTATTCATCAAATTGGAATCAGAGAGGAGTAGTTTGTTTCATCATATTAGAATCAGAGAGAAGGAGTAGTTTGATTCATCATATTAGAATCAGAGAGAAGGAGTAGTTTGTTTCATCATATTGGAATCAGAGAGAAGGAGTAGTTTGTTTCATCATATTGGAATCAGAGAGAAGGAGTAGTTTGTTTCATCATATTGGAATCAGAGAGTAGGAGTAGTTTGTTTCATCAAATTGGAATCAGAGAGAAGGAGTAGTTTGATTCATCAAATTGGAATCAGAGAGAAGGAGTAGTTTGTTTCATCATATTGGAATCAGAGAGAAGGAGTAGTTTGTTTCATCATATTAGAATCAGAGAGAAGGAGTAGTTTGTTTCATCATATTGGAATCAGAGAGAAGGAGTAGTTTGTTTCATCATATTGGAATCAGAGAGAAGGAGTAGTTTGTTTCATCAAATTGGAATCAGAGAGTAGGAGTAGTTTGTTTCATCATATTGGAATCAGAGAGTAGGAGTAGTTTGTTTCATCATATTGGAATCAGAGAGAAGGAGTAGTTTGATTCATCAAATTGGAATCAGAGAGAAGGAGTAGTTTGTTTTATCAAATTGGAATCAGAGAGAAGGAGTAGTTTGATTCATCATATTGGAATCAGAGAGAAGGAGTAGTTTGTTTCATCATGTTTTAATCAGAGTTGAGTGCATATTCCAGTTTGTCTTTACTTCGTGAACCCAATTTGAATTGTGACCTGGGTTTGATATGCAGAGAGCAGGGTTGTATAACAGAAACGGTTTGAAGCTGACATTCTCCCGCTGCGTTTGAATCTGAAGATCAGAGACCTGTCCTGCTATCTCCTCCCTCAGTGTGTGTGTGAGCGCTCACGCGCTTGGCGAGTCACGACCGCCCGTGCCGCCGGGGTCACATGTCGGAAGCGCTGAAGCTGTTGATGGGAAAATGTCAGGGTGGTGGTGGGGGCGGACAGCGAAGGGACAGAGGTCATTTGTTTCCACGTTCCCGGCTGATGTGCCCTGACGGCTCCTCACTCCGTAGCGCGGCCCATGCCTGTGTGAGGAGTTAGGAGGGGGCAGCCAGCTACCTCGCTTTGTGTGTGTGTATGTGATCTTGACTCGGAGGAGCAGAGCGAGGACCCATGCTGCAATGATGTGTGGCGATCTGTTTCATGCCCCAGCCCCAGAGGGACTACCACAGCCGAGGGCCCACAGGAGTGGACGGCAGACCTCTACCTGCCACGACTGCCTCCCAGAATGGGAACAAGAGAGTAGAGGCCCAGCAAGAGAGCCATGGGGGTCCTGGGTGACCATTAACATTCATTAGACTGCATAGCCGAGTCCAACTGGGACACATGTCAGTGACACAGCCAACAGGGGGTCCAGCTGAGAGACTACCCAGGAATGGAAGGACGTCGGGATTTAAATCTGGTCTGGCTTGTTATTTCATTTGCCCCTTATATTTTAAACTTATTTTGGACCGTACAGACACTACTTCTGGCGCCGACAAAGATGGCCGCCTCGCTTCGCGTTCCTAGGAAACTATGCAGTTTTTTATTTTTTTACGTGTTATTTCTTACATTGGTACCCCAGGTCATCTTAGGTTTCATTACATACAGTCGGGAGGAACTACTGAATATAAGAGCAACGTCAACTCACCATCAGTACGACCAAGAATATGACTTTCCCGAAGCGGATCCTGTGTTCTGCCTTTCACCCAGGACAACGGAATGGATCCCAGCCTGACAAAGACGTCGTAAAAGAGGGAAACGAAGCGGTCTTCTGGTCAGGCTCTGGAGATGGGTACATCGCGCACCACTCCCTAGCATACTTCTCGCCAATGTCCAGTCTCTTGACAACAAGGTTGATGAAATCCGAGCAAGGGTAGCATTCCAGAGGGACATCAGAGACTGTAATGGTCTTTGCTTCACGGAAACATGGCTCACTGCTGTTGCAGCCAGCTGGTTTCTTCACGCATCGCGCCGACAGAAACAGACATCTTTCTGGTAAGAAGAGGGGCGGGGGCGTATGCCTTATGGTTAACGAGACGTGGTGTGGTGACAACAACATACAGGAACTCAAGTTCTTCTGTTCACCTGATTTAGAATTCCTCACAATCAAATGTCAACCACATTATTTACCAAGGGAATTCTCAACGATTATAATCACAGCCGTATATATTCCCCCCCAAGCAGACACATCGATGGCCCTGAACAAACTTTATTTGACTCTTTGCAAACTAGAAACCACATATCCTGAGGATGCATTCATTGTAGTTGGGGATTTTAACAAGGCTAATATGTTCTGGTCTGGTACGGCAACTGCTCCGCCCACAACCGTAAGGCTCTCCAGAGGGTAGTGAGGTCTGCACAACGCATCACCAGGGGCAAACTAACTGCCCTCCAGGACACCTACACCACCCGATGTCATAGGAAGGCCATAAAGATCATCAAGGACAACAACCACCCGAGCCACTGCCTGTTCACCCCGCTATCATCCAGAAGGCGAGGTCAGTACAGGTGCATCAAAGCTGGGACCGAGAGACTGAAAAACAGCTTCTATCTCAAGGCCATCAGACTGTTAAACAGCCACCACTAACATTGAGTGGCTGCTGCCAACACACTGACTCAACTCCAGCCACTTTAATAATGGGAATTGATAGAAATTGATGTAAAATATATCACTAGCCACTTTAAACAATGCTACTTAATATAATGTTTACATACCCTACATTATTCATATATATCATCTACTGCATCTTTATGTAATACATGTATCACTAGCCACTTTAAATTATGCCACTTTGTTTACATACCCTACATTACTCATCTCATATGTATAGACTGTACTCGATACCATCTACTGCATCTTGCCTATGCCGTTCTGTACCATCACTCATTCATATATCTTTATGTACATATTCTTTATCCCTTTACACTTTTGTGCATAAGGTACTAGTTTTGGAATTGTTAGGTTAGATTACTCGTTGGTTATTACTGCATTGTCGGAAACTAGAAGCACAAGCATTTCGCTACACTCGCATTAACATCTGCTAACCATGTGTATGTGACAAATACATTTGATTTGATTTGACACTTTGCATTGGTCCAAGGGTAGCTGCTGAAGTTTTGTTAACTTTTTATTCTGGATGCTTTTGGGCAGTTTAAATGTGACCCTTGTCTGGTGTTCCAGGTGTGTCCCAGTTGCAAAGCTATTGGCTCAAAGAAAGATGATTCTAATCTGCAGGCTTGTGGCTGTGGTACCCCTGGGTTTACAAAGCATTTGCACAAGCAGCAGGGCTTTCAATCCCCCCCCCAAAAAATGCTCCAGGGTTGGCTATTTGTTCAGAGCTACCGATGTTTTCTTTGACAAATGGCAGTAATAAGGTACACACGAAAAAACAAAGTCTGAACTTTCACCCCAAGTAATGGGCATTTGTGTTCTCCCAAGTCATGATGTTTTAATTAAGAAGTGAATAAGTACTCCCAGAGATGTGTGTTGTGTATTAGTAGGACACAGATACTTTAGGTAGTTATCTAATGGTTCATCGTCTCATTCATCATCTTTGAGAATGCCTGGAAGCCAGAAGCCACCTTGCTCCATGGTTTTTGTCCTATTTTTAGGGCCTTGATCCGTCACCATCTTTGGTCTAATTAGTGATAGTGACCGTGCGTGTAAAGGTTGCTGGAGATTGATGAAACGGGGAGACCTTGAAAGCCCGGGGGACAGAGGTGCTCCTGGAACACGGTTGGTTGACTGCGCTGGCAGACAGTGGAGGCAACGCTTGATGGTCTGCGGTTTCACTGACCCGTTTTCACTGCTCCACCAACCCCCACTGTTCTAGCTGCATCAGAGATGGCCAACCAAGCCCTTTTCCTGAGTTTGGCATAGGAAATACACCTCTTGCTGTAACAGAAACCATACTGTAATGCAGATGTACTCAAACTCAGGCACAGGATTCACATTACAAAGTCCACTGACAGATAATATAGCAGATTTATATTTCAAACAATTGTTTTGTTTTGAGCATCATACTGAATGCATGGTCAGATCGAGCCAAACAGACAGTGACAGAGAGACAGTCCGAGTCATGACGAATCACAGTAAATCCACAGTTACGACACGGTTTGTACGAGTTCCCCAGTGATCTGTTTGGGCTGAGGGAGGCACCAAGCGAATCCCACTGCTCTAGCTGATGGTCTTTTATTTTCTGGGACATCCAGGCCAGGAGTTAATCTATAAGCTTTGGGAGTTTGATGTTGAGTGGAGATATGGGATTGCAGGTTGAGTGATGACTGTACTGTAGTTATGGGAGATTAGTCTGGATCATCCAACCAGATTATGGATTTTGTTTTTATTGCAGAGAAAATAGAGAGAAAAAATCTATCCTAGATATGTCTGCAGTACAGTGGAGTAAACAAGGAAGCAATAGAACATTAAGGTACTGATGTCAGAAGGGCATTAACCTACTTTTGCATATTATTGTTAGAATTTTTTGAGAGTCTTGTCTAAGTTTATATATTTATATGCATTTGTTTTCAAAGATACTTCTGAGCTTTGTCTATTCAATAATTTATTTGTTATGTAAAGCTAAAGATGAATTGATATCTCAGAATTGACTAGGAGTACAGAGAACAAGACATGTCTTTATGACACGGTATTGAACGACACGGTATTGAACAACACGGTATTGAACGACACGGTTTTGAACGACACGGTATTGAACGACACGGTATTGAACGACACGGTATTGAACGACACGGTATTGAACGACACGGTATTGTACGACACGGTATTGTACGACACGGTATTGTACGACACGGTATTGTAGTAATAACAACACGGTATTGTAGTATTGAACAACACGGTATTGTACGACACGGTATTGAACGACACGGTATTGTACAACACGGTATTGTAGTACTGTACGACACGGTATTGTAGTATTGAACAACACGGTATTGAACGACACGGTATTGAACGACACGGTATTGTACGACACGGTATTGTACGACACGGTATTGTACGACACGGTATTGAACGACACGGTATTGAACGACACGGTATTGTAGTATTGTACGACACGGTATTGTAGTATTGTACGACACAGTATTGAACGACACGGTATTGAACGACATGGTATTGAACGACACAGTATTGAACGACACGGTATTGAACGACACGGTATTGTACGACACGGTATTGAACGACACGGTATTGTAGTATTGTACGACACGGTATTGTAGTATTGCACGACACGGTATTGAACGACACGGTATTGAACGACACAGTATTGTACGACACGGTATTGTACGACACGGTATTGAACGACACGGTATTGAACGACACGGTATTGAACGACACGGTATTGAACGACACGGTATTGAACGACACGGTATTGAACGACACGGTATTGAACGACACGGTATTGTACGACACGGTATTGAACGACACGGTATTGAACGACACAGTATTGAATGACACGGTATTGTAGTATTGTACGACACATTATTGTAGTATTGTACGACACGGTATTGTAGTATTGTACGACACGGTATTGTACGACACGGTATTGTAGTATTGTACGACACGGTATTGTACGACACGGTATTGTAGTATTGTACGACACGGTATTGTACGACACGGTATTGTAGTATTGTACGACACGGTATTGAATGACACGGTATTGAACGACACGGTATTGTACGACACGGTATTGTACGACACGGTATTGTACGACACGGTATTGTAAGACACAATATTGAACAACACGGTATTGTACGACACGGTATTGTACGACACGGTATTGTAGTATTGTACGACACGGTATTGAACAACACGGTATTGTAGTATTGTACGACACGGTATTGTAGTATTGTACGACACGGTATTGTACGACACGGTATTGTACGACACGGTATTGTACGACACGGTATTGTACGACACGGTATTGTACGACACGGTATTGTAGTATTGTACGACACGGTATTGAACGACACGGTATTGTAGTATTGTACGACATGGTATTGAACGACACGGTATTGTAGTATTGAACGACATGGTATTGAACGACCTGGTATTGAACGACACGGTATTGAACGACACGGTATTGAACAACACGGTATTGAACGACACGGTATTGAACGACACGGTATTGAACGACACGGTATTGAACGACACGGTATTGAACGACACGATATTGAACAACACGGTATTGTGCGACACGGTATTGTACGACACGGTATTGTACGACACGATATTGAACGACACGGTATTGTACGACACGGTATTGTACGACACGGTATTGTATTGTACGACACGGTATTGAACAACACGGTATTGTAGTATTGTACGACACGGTATTGTAGTATTGTACGACACGGTATTTTACGACACGGTATTGTACGACACGGTATTGAACGACACGGTATTGTACGACACGGTATTGTACGACACGGTATTGTAAGACACGGTATTGTACGACACGATATTGAACAACACGGTATTGTACGACACGGTATTGTACGACACGGTATTGTAGTATTGTACGACACGGTATTGTAGTATTGTACGACACGGTATTGTAGTATTGTACGACACGGTATTGTACGACACGGTATTGTACGACACGGTATTGAACGACACGGTATTGTACGACACGGTATTGTACGACACGGTATTGTACGACACGGTATTGTACGACACGGTATTGTAGTATTGTACGACACGGTATTGAACGACACGGTATTGTAGTATTGTACGACATGGTATTGAACGACACGGTATTGTAGTATTGAACGACATGGTATTGAACGACATGGTATTGAACGACACGGTATTGAACGACACGGTATTGAACAACACGGTATTGAACGACACGGTATTGAACGACACGGTATTGAACGACACGTATTGAACGACACGGTATTGAACGACACGATATTGAACGACACGGTATTGTGCGACACGGTATTGTACGACACGGTATTGTACGACACGATATTGAACGACACGGTATTGTACGACACGGTATTGTACGACACGGTATTGTATTGTACGACACGGTATTGAACAACACGGTATTGTAGTATTGTACGACACGGTATTGTAGTATTGTACGACACGGTATTGTACGACACGGTATTGTACGACACGGTATTGAACGACACGGTATTGAACGACACGGTATTGTACGACACGGTATTGAACGACACGGTATTGTAGTATTGTACGACACGGTATTGAACGACACGGCATTGAACGACACGGTATTGAACAACACGGTATTGAACGACACGGTATTGAACGACACGGTATTGAACGACACGGTATTGTACGTCACGGTATTGAACGACACGGTATTGTAGTATTGTACGATGTGGTATTGTAGTATTGAACGACACGATATTGAATGACACGGTATTGAACAACACGGTATTGACTGCATTGTACGTCTCAAAACAGTCAATTCAGACAACAATGAAAAAAGTATACGGCACGAACACAACGTTCCAGTATGATTACCACCACCATTCTTCTACTCTGCCTAATCTACAGCTACCAAGACACTAACTTCCTTTTCTTCTTGTCACGCTCCCCAGCAATAAATGTTGTCGCTCAAACAGAAGAGGGAACTACAACCAAAACAAAACAGTTGTGGTTTTAGGAGGGGTTCTGAAAGACACTGTTGACTAACAACAACTGTAACCCTAAAGACACCCTTCAAGACCAAGACACTTCCTCTTCATCTCCTGTATGGCACATTCCCTTTGTTCCCCACAATGCTATTGGTTTTCTCACATTGTCATATTGCCGATATGATGATAGAAAACAAACACATTAACAAACAGTATCCCTCCCTCCATATTGCCTTTGGAAAGAGCTGGGAGTTATAAGAGCTGAATGACGTACTGTACTGCTGCAGAGGCGTTTGGAGGGAGGCATTGATCTGCTTCTCCTCTCCCCCCACGTTCTCCCCCAGACCAGGACACTTGAGATAAACAGTGCTAAGGTCCTGGAGGATCAAGCTCAACCCATGTCCATTCTCACAGGCAACAAATTCCCCCTTCTCACACACAGTCACACACACTCTATAGCTCTGCTTTTGTGATAGCACAGTCAAAAAGCTGAGCAGTGGGCGCTCAAATTGTGAACAGCAATTCCAAATGAAATGCATGTGTGTAGCCTTGAACGCTACTCTATAGTGATGTGTGTGGCCTTGAACGCTACTCTATAGTGATGTGTGTGGCCTTGAACGCTACTCTATAGTGATGTGTGTGGCCTTGAACGCTACTCTATAGTGATGTGTGTGGCCTTGAACGCTACTCTATAGTGATGTGTGTGGCCTTGAACGCTACTCTATAGTGATGTGTGTGGCCTTGAACGCTACTCTATAGTGATGTGTGTGGCCTTGAACGCTACTCTATAGTGATGTGTGTGGCCTTGAACGCTACTCTATAGTGATGTGTGTGGCCTTGAACGCTACTCTATAGTGATGTGTGTGGCCTTGAACGCTACTCTATAGTGATGTGTGTGGCCTTGAACGCTACACTATAGTGATGTGTGTGGCCTTGAACGCTACTCTATAGTGATGTGTGTGGCCTTGAACGCTACTCTATAGTGATGTGTGTGGCCTTGAACGCTACTCTATAGTGATGTGTGTGGCCTTGAACGCTACTCTATAGTGATGTGTGTGGCCTTGAACGCTACTCTATAGTGATGTGTGTGGCCTTGAACGCTACTCTATAGTGATGTGTGTGGCCTTGAACGCTACTCTATAGTGATGTGTGTGGCCTTGAACGCTACTCTATAGTGATGTGTGTGGCCTTGAACGCTACTCTATAGTGATGTGTGTGGCCTTGAACGCTACTCTATAGTGATGTGTGTGGCCTTGAACGCTACTCTATAGTGATGTGTGTGGCCTTGAACGCTACTCTATAGTGATGTGTGTGGCCTTGAACGCTACTCTATAGTGATGTGCGTGGCCTTGAACGCTACTCTATAGTGATGTGTGTGGCCTTGAACGCTACTCTATAGTGATGTGTGTGGCCTTGAACGCTACTCTATAGTGATGTGTGTGGCCTTGAACGCTACACTATAGTGATGTGTGTGGCCTTGAACGCTACTCTATAGTGATGTGTGTGGCCTTGAACGCTACACTATAGTGATGTGTGTGGCCTTGAACGCTACTCTATAGTGATGTGTGTGGCCTTGAACGCTACTCTATAGTGATGTGTGTGGCCTTGAACGCTACTCTATAGTGATGTGTGTGGCCTTGAACGCTACTCTATAGTGATGTGTGTGGCCTTGAACGCTACTCTATAGTGATGTGTGTGGCCTTGAACGCTACTCTATAGTGATGTGTGTGGCCTTGAACGCTACTCTATAGTGATGTGTGTGGCCTTGAACGCTACTCTATAGTGATGTGTGTGGCCTTGAACGCTACTCTATAGTGATGTGTGTGGCCTTGAACGCTACTCTATAGTGATGTGTGTGGCCTTGAACGCTACACTATAGTGATGTGTGTGGCCTTGAACGCTACTCTATAGTGATGTGTGTGGCCTTGAACGCTACTCTATAGTGATGTGTGTGGCCTTGAACGCTACTCTATAGTGATGTGCGTGGCCTTGAACGCTACTCTATAGTGATGTGTGTGGCCTTGAACGCTACTCTATAGTGATGTGTGTGGCCTTGAACGCTACTCTATAGTGATGTGTGTGGCCTTGAACGCTACTCTATAGTGATGTGTGTGGCCTTGAACGCTACTCTATAGTGATGTGTGTGGCCTTGAACGCTACTCTATAGTGATGTGTGTGGCCTTGAACGCTACTCTATAGTGATGTGTGTGGCCTTGAACGCTACTCTATAGTGATGTGTGTGGCCTTGAACGCTACTCTATAGTGATGTGTGTGGCCTTGAACGCTACTCTATAGTGATGTGTGTGGCCTTGAACGCTACTCTATAGTGATGTGTGTGGCCTTGAACGCTACTCTATAGTGATGTGTGTGGCCTTGAACGCTACTCTATAGTGATGTGTGTGGCCTTGAACGCTACTCTATAGTGATGTGTGTGGCCTTGAACGCTACTCTATAGTGATGTGTGTGGCCTTGAACGCTACTCTATAGTGATGTGTGTGGCCTTGAATGCTACTCTATAGTGATGGAGCTACACTCCTTTAGGCTTTCGACAACACTGCCAATGCCATGTTTGTAACATCCCATAAACTGTACATGGTCCCACTTCATGTTGATTAGGATGACTTCTGCTGGCTCTCAGTCCACTAGCCTAGAGCTTGCCATTCAGACAGATGCCCACCCTGTGCTAAGATGGCCGTCGGTTGAGTGTGTTGCTGCCTGTTGGGTCAGGGCCCACAGTGAGAAGAGAGGCCATGGTTAGAGATTCCTGCATACAATATCATTGGGGTGCAATATAGGCTACATCTATCTATCTCAGGGACACACACATTGTTATAATGGAAGCTAGTGACACATTTCAGGTCATCAACAAAGTGATTAACACCCTGGAAATGTATTTCAAGAGTAGTGTTTATCAATGTCCAGTATAAGACCCTAAGTCTTTTTGTCATGATTTCCTGAATGCGTTATGTGATTATATGTATCCTCTAATGGTATTTGTGCTATTCCCTGAATGCATAGGCTTCTAGCTATTTGAGACAGTGGAAATGCTCTGCTTGAAATGACTCTGATTTTGGAGGGATTTTGTTCCAATCCCCAAGTCTTCCCTCCCCTGAGTGTATTCAAATGAAAATGTGTCTTGCTTCATTTGCCGTGCCTAGGTGGATTTGAAGTGAATTAACAAAATGAACATAGTCTTTTAAGTGTTTCCCTGAGGAACAGAGGTTATGGGGCATTTGGAGTTGATATTGTATTGTCTTTAGTTTTGTCATCTTCCATCGCTTAATTTATGCCCCGTCAGGAACGCAATCCCTGTAATCCTCTCTCTCTCTCTCTCTCTCTATTCATCTCCCTCTGGCTCTTCCACTCTGTCCTATGCTCATGTACTGTATCTTCCAGGATATCTATCCATCTATCTGTATTCCTAGTCTTTCTTCACCTTTTCAATCTTCCATTTCATTTTCCCTTTCCTCCCTCTCTACCTCCGTCTCTACTTCATTCCCTCTCTATATTGTTCCCTCTCTACCTCCCTCTCTACCTCCCTCTCTATGTCGTTCCCTCCCTACCTCCCTCTCTATATTGTTCCCTCTCTACCTCCCTCTCTATATTGTTCCCTCTCTACCTCTCTCTCTATTGTTCCCTCTCTACCTCCCTCTCTATATTGTTCCCTCTCTACCTCCCTCTCTACGTTGTTCCCTCCCTACCTCCCTCTCTACGTCATTCCCTCTTTACCTCCCTCTCTACGTCGTTCCCTCTCTACCTCCCTCTCTACGTCATTCCCTCTCTACCTCCCTCTCTACGTCGTTCCCTCTCTACCTCCCTCTCTACGTCGTTCCCTCTCTACCTCCCTCTCTACGTCGTTCCCTCTCTACCTCCCTCTACGTCGTTCCCTCTCTACCTCCCTCTCTACGTTGTTCCCTCTCAGGTCCAGCAGATAACATCTTAGGTTGTTGCTAAGAGGCTTATGGGGGATGCCTCAATAGAGGGAAGTGGATTGAGTTGAAGCAGGCAATCTGGACAGGGCACACAATGCTAAGGAGGTAGGAGAGGAGGTGGTTCTAAGCAGTTAGGAGAGGACGGTATTCCCCACCAGAGTCTCCCTAATGGAGCACAGCTTAATTAACATGTGCTGGTCATATTACCTAAAGTCCCAGTGCAGTCAAAACCATCATATTCTGCCCTTTATCATAGTGTAATGGTAGTTTTCGTAATACAACTCCACAATCCTTTAGTCCAGATATGGCACAGGAGGTTGGTAGCACCTTAATTGGGGAGGATGGGCTTGTGGTAATTACTGAAGCGGAATGAGTGAAATGGTATCTAATACATGGTTTCCATGGTTTCCATGTGTTTAATGCCATTCTATTTGCTCCGTTCCGTCTATTATTATGAGCCGTCCTCCCCTTACCAGCCCCCTGTGAGATACGGCTTTATTTAGCTATGGTGCACAGTGTTCCAAATAACACCCACATAACATCCATGACACACGTGTTGAAGTACGCCAGAGTTCAAGACGTTGCGCAATAAGGACTTTTGCTTAACTATGCCCCCGTCGAACACAGTTCACACACAAATGACATTTCTCTATCAAAATGATCTGTGCATTATCCAACACCCCCTCTAATATCCTCCCATTTAACCTTGATACAGCAGTACATGTGCTCTACAATCGGGGTAAAATCGAGCGTGCAATTTCGTTATGCACTTTTACGGTCTGAATGATTGAAAATATCATCAAAGAAGCCATCGGTGTAGCTGTTCAGTAGTACATAAAGCAACGGAGGCCTCGACGACTATGCATTCATGTTATTGCCCAACTCCGTTGAAATATAGTCATGAAAAGTGGGTCTGTGCTCTGAAGAGGTTAAGGCAGCCTTTACACCAGGACTGGTCTAAATTGACCGTCTTTTGTCTGGCGCGGAACGAGGCGCATCCTTAAAACACATATTGACTGGCTTGGTGTGTCTGTTATGGCAGGTGCTTTGAGGGGCGCTGACACTTCCCTGTTTACTGCCTGACACTCCTCCTCACTTCCATAACCAGATTTGTCCATCCATGGCCCACGAAGACTCAAGACAGCCCGAAGTTCTTCTTTCTACCCTTTTACTTCTAGTCTTTCCAAAGTGGGAGAGGACAGCACTGTGTGTGTGCCCTACAGTACCTGCATCCATTTTGGAATTTAGTTATGATGCGAAATGCCACTGACAGGTATCCTAGAAGTCTTTGCCTGGCTGTGTGACACATGGAGAGATTAAACTTGGGCTCGACCAGAGAGGGAGAAAGCTCATCTCCTACACACTGAAGGGTAGAGTGAAGAAAATAAAAAAGACCCCTCTCTACTGGGCTACTAATCAACTATGTTGAGATAGGGCCCCTGAGAGGGAGAGGCAGAGGGAGAGAGATTCCTCTACTGTGAAGGTTATGTTCAACCAAGTTCTTCTCAGAATTCCACATTGGTTCTGCACAATGTCCCTACAGCAATACACAGGAAGTGGGGAAATATTAGATTTAAGTAAATGCAATGGCATTGATTGCGCTTTTCCTTGGATGGAGTTGATGGTTGTTTTCAGCCTAGCCATAAAGGCTAGATCAGGGCATTCCAACCTTTTCCCTGGAGAGCTACAGTCTTATTGGTTTGAACTGGTTGATTTGGGGTTGGAGCAGAAATCTACAGGAAGGTCGCTCTCCAGGAACAGGGTTGGAGTTAATACACACAGGAGGGTAGCTCTCCAGGAACAGGGTTGGAGTTAATACACACAGGAGGGTAGCTCTCCAAGAACAGGGTTGGAGTTAAAAACCTACTGGAGGGTCGCTCTCCAAGAACAGGGTTGGAGTTAAAACCTACTGGAGGTTGTCGTTGAAATTTCCTGTATTTACCAAATCATGAGAGCAAACCACACACAAGTCAGAGTTAGTTATCACAAAGTCCATCTTTAATTATATGAGCTCCATCACAACCCTGTGACTCTCAGATCAATTCAGTGTCTATCAATTAATTCTCTGAGAGTCCCTTACACATTGCACCTGAGATCCTTTATAGCAAAGACACACATAGCCAGAAAGCATAAGCATAATTTATCGTTCAGCTTTGTCTCCTAAACTATGTCCTTTCTCAAACTCAGAACCTAAACAAATCCTCCATATCAACAGGCATATATCAAATCCATCCTATCTTGACAAGATCACAGAGACACATTGACTAGCACACAGACATTGTGGAGCCAAGAGATACACGCTTGACCTCTCCCCTCTCTCCGGCCCAAGTAACTTAGTCTTGACATAGAACAGATAACTGCAAACCCGGCCACAGTATGTATAAACGTTCTGATGAGAAGTAACTTACAAACATATGATGAATATAAAACATCTTACTTATGTTACCAACTAATTCTGATTATTCCCCAACAAGGTTCTCTCTCCAGGAACAGGGTTGGATTTAATACCCACAGGAGGGTAGCTCTCCAGGAACAGGGTTGGAGTTAATACCCACAGGAGGGTAGCTCTCCAAGAACAGGGTTGGATTTAATACCCACAGGAGGGTAGCTCTCCAGGAACAGGGTTGGAGTTAATACCCACAGGAGGGTATCTCTCCAGGAACAGGGTTGGATTTAATACCCACAGGAGGGTAGCTCTCCAGGAACAGGGTTGGAGTTAATACCCACAGGAGGGTAGCTCTCCAGGAACAGGGTTGGAGTTAATACCCACAGGAGGGTAGCTCTCCAGGAACAGGGTTGGAGTTAAAACCTACAGGAGGTTCTCTCGCCAGGAACAGGGTTGGAGTTAAAACCTACTGTAGGTTCTCTCTCCAGGAACAGGGTTGGAGTTAAAACCTACAGGAGGGTCGCTCTCCAAGAACAGGGTTGGAGTTAAACCTACTGGAGGTTCTCTCTCCAGGAACAGGGTTGGAGTTAAAACCTACTGGAGGTTCTCTCTCCAGGAACAGGGTTGCAGAGCCCTGGGCTAGATAATGGACTGGAGTTCGTAGTTGCATGCCCTCAGAGAACAATATTCTCGTCATGTATTTAGCTAGTGGCACAATTGTGTATGGGAAACTGCAGTGAACTACAGGTGGCGACGTTCAGAGAAATGTGCTGGTAAAATGGAGTTCAATAAGCCACCCAGATGAATGGGCCCGAATCAGAGGAGAAAATGGAAAAACAGCTATTCTCTTTCATCTTCCCTTCATCTATCCCTCCATCTATCCCTCTATTTTATAATGGAAAATGGGTAACACTTGAGTGAGTCAACATTTTTGTCACCATTCAGGGCCTCCCTCTTTCTGTCGTAAAAGGGGAGAATATTCTAGAGGGATTTCGCTGGTAATGGCAGTTGATTGTGGTATTTTTCTCCTCCCACTTTCCTCCTCCCCTCCCCTCTTCCCTCTCTTCTCCTCCTCTTCACTTTCTATTCGTTCACTCCCAGTCGCTGGCGGTCCGTATGAAAATGTGGAGGGCAAATGCAATATGATGTGACCTTAAACACAGATCAGATTCAATATTTCTCAAGGGACCTTGTCTCTGGTGTTGGAAAGAAAATGGTGTTGCTAGTAAAATGGCTACCAGTGTTTCGGTCGTCATGGGTACGATAGGATTTGATTGAGCAGATTTGACACTGTTGTTGTGTTTTTGCGTAGGAGTTCTGCTTGGTTATAGGTGTGTGTACGCAGTCATAGAAATGCTGTAAGGGAAGACTTTACCTGATGCACTGAATCTCAGAAAGGGTCCACCCACCTGCAGAGATTTACTCTCTCTCTCTCTCTCTCTCTCTCTCTCTCTCTCTCTCTCTGTCTCTCTCTCCCTCCCTCTCCCTCTCCCCCTCCCCCTCCCCCTCCCCCTCCATTCTGGGTATATCAACCCTGACCCACTCCCTACTGGGTATATCAACCCTGACCCCTCCCTACTGGGTATATGAACCCTGACCCCCTCCCTGCTGGGTATATCCACCCTGACCCCCTCCCTACTGGGTATATCAACCCTGACCCCCTCCCTACTGGGTATATCAACCCTGACCCCCTCCCTACTGGGTATATGAACCCTGACCCCCTCCCTACTGGGTAAATGAACCCTGACCCCCTCCCTACTGGGTAAATCGACACTGACACCCTCCCAACTGGGTAAATGAACCCTGACCCCCTCACTACTGGGTAAATGAACCCTGACCCCCTCCCTACTGGGTAAATGAACCCTGACCCCCTCCCTACTGGGTAAATGAACCATGACCCCCTCCCTTCTGGGTATATCAACCCTGACCCACTCCCTACTGGGTATTTCAACCCTGACCCCTCCCTACTGGGTATATGAACCCTGACCCCCTCCCTGCTGGGTATATCCACCCTGACCCCCTCCCTACTAGGTATATCAACCCTGATCCCCTCCCTACTGGGTATATCAACCCTGATCCCCTCCCTACTGGGTATATGAACCCTGACCCCCTCCCTACTGGGTAAATGAATCCTGACCCCCTCCCTACTGGGTATATCAACCCTGGCCCCTCCCTACTGGGTATATGAACCCTGACCCCCTCCCTGCTGGGTATATCCACCCTGACCCCCTCCCTACTGGGTATATCAACCCTGACCGACTCCCTACTGGGTAAATGAACCCTGACCCCCTCCCTACTGGGTATATATATCCTGACCGCCTCCCTACTGGGTAAATTAACCCTGATACCCTCCCTTCTGGGTATATCAACCGTGACCCCCTCCCTTCTGGGTATATCAACCGTGACCCCCTCCCTTCTGGGTATATCAACCCTGACCCCTTCCCTACTGCATAAATGAACCCTGACCCCTCCCTACTGGATCTATCAACCCTGACCCCCTTCCTACTGGGTATATCAACCCTGACCCCTCCCTACTTGGTATATCAACCCTGACCCCCTCCCTACTGGGTATATGAACCCTGACCGCCTCCCTACTGGGTAAATGAATCCTGACCCCCTCCCTACTGGGTACATCAACCCTGACCCCCTCCCTACTGGGTATATCGACCCTGACCCCCTCCCTACTGGGTATATCAACCCTGACCCCTCCCTACTGGGTATATCAACCCTGACCCTCCCTACTGGGTATATCAATCCTGACCCCCTCCCTACTGGGTTTATCAGCCCTGACCCCCTCCCTACTTGGTTTATCAACCCTGACCAACTCCCTACTGGGTATGTCAAACCTGACCCCCTCCCTACTGGGTAAATTAACCCTGACCTCCTCCCTGCTGGGTATATCAACCCTGACCCCTCCCTACTGGGTATATCAACCCTGACCCCCTCCCTAATGGGGTATATCAACCCTGACCCCCTCCCTAATGGGGTATATCAACCCTGACCCCCTCCCTACTGGGGCATATAAATCCTGACCCCCTCCCTACTGGGGTATATCAACCCTGACCCCTCCCTACTGGGTATATCAACCCTATATCAATCCTGACCCTCTCCCTAATGGGGTATATCAACCCTGACCCCCTCCCTACTGGGTCATATCAACCCTGACCCCCTCCCTACTGGGTTATATCAACCCTGACCCCCTCCCTACTGGGGTATATAAACCCTGACCCCCTCCCTACTGGGGTATATCAACCCTGACCCCCTCCCTACTGGGTAAATGAACCCTGACCCCCCTCCCTTCTGGGTATATCAACCCTGACCCACTCCCTACTGGGTATTTCAACCCTGAACCCTCCCTACTGGGTATATGAACCCTGATCCCCTCCCTGCTGGGTATATCCACCCTGACCCCCTCCCTACTAGGTATATCAACCCTGACCCCCTCCCTACTGGGTATATCAACCCTGATCCCCTCCCTACTGGGTATATGAACCCTGATCCCCTCCCTGCTGGGTATATCCACCCTGACCCCCTCCCTACTGGTTATATCAACCCTGATCCCCTCCCTTCTGTTTATATCGACCCTGACCCCCTCCCTACTGGGTATATAAACCCTGACCCCACCCTACTGTGTAAATGAACCCTGACCCCCTCCCTGCTGGGTATATCCACCCTGACCCCCTCCCTACTAGGTATATCAACCCTGACCCCCTCCCTACTGGGTATATGAACCCTGACCCCCTCCCTACTGGGTAAATGAATCCTGACCCCCTCCCTACTGGGTATATATACCCTGGCCCCTCCCTACTGGGTATATGAACCCTGACCCCCTCCCTGCTGGGTATATCCACCCTGACCCCCTCCCTACTGGGTATATCAACCCTGATCCCCTCCCTACTGGGTATATCAACCCTGACCGACTCCCTACTGGGTAAATGAACCCTGACCCCCTCCCTACTGGGTATATAAATCCTGACCGCCTCCCTACTGGGTAAATTAACCCTGATACCCTCCCTTCTGGGTATATCAACCGTGACCCCCTCCCTTCTGGGTATATCAACCCTGACCCCTTCCCTACTGCATAAATGAACCCTGACCACTCCCTACTGGATCTATCAACCCTGACCCCCTTCCTACTGGGTATATCAACCCTGACCCCTCCCTACTTGGTATATCAACCCTGACCCCCTCCCTACTGGGTATATGAACCCTGACCGCCTCCCTACTGGGTAAATGAATCCTGACCCCCTCCCTACTGGGTACATCAACCCTGACCCCCTACCTACTGGGTATATCGACCCTGACCCCCTCCCTACTGGGTATATCAACCCTGACCCCTCCCTACTGGGTATATCAACCCTGACCCTCCCTACTGGGTATATCAACCCTGACCCCCTCCCTACTGGGTTTATCAGCCCTGACCCCCTCCCTACTTGGTTTATCAACCCTGACCAACTCCCTACTGGGTATGTCAAACCTGACCCCCTCCCTACTGGGTAAATTAACCCTGACCTCCTCCCTGCTGGGTATATCAACCCTGACCCCTCCCTACTGGGTATATCAACCCTGACCCCCTCCCTAATGGGGTATATCAACCCTGACCCCCTCCCTAATGGGGTATATCAACCCTGACCCCCTCCCTACTGGGGCATATAAATCCTGACCCCCTCCCTACTGGGGTATATCAACCCTGACCCCTCCCTACTGGGTATATCAACCCTATATCAATCCTGACCCCCTCCCTAATGGGGTATATCAACCCTGACCCCCTCCCTACTGGGTCATATCAACCCTGACCCCCTCCCTACTGGGTTATATCAACCCTGACCCCCTCCCTACTGGGGTATATAAACCCTGACCCCCTCCCTACTGGGGTATATCAACCCTGACCCCCTCCCTACTGGGTAAATTAACCCTGACCCCCCTCCCTTCTGGGTATATCAACCCTGACCCACTCCCTACTGGGTATTTCAACCCTGACCCCTCCCTACTGGGTATATGAACCCTGATCCCCTCCCTGCTGGGTATATCCACCCTGACCCCCTCCCTACTAGGTATATCAACCCTGACCCCCTCCCTACTGGGTATATCAACCCTGATCCCCTCCCTACTGGGTATATGAACCCTGATCCCCTCCCTGCTGGGTATATCCACCCTGACCCCCTCCCTACTGGTTATATCAACCCTGATCCCCTCCCTTCTGGGTATATCGACCCTGACCCCCTCCCTACTGGGTAAATGAACCCTGACCCCACCCTACTGTGTAAATGAACCCTGACCCCCTCCCTTCTGGGTATATCAAGCCTGACCCACTCCCTACTGTGTATATGAACCCTGACCCCTCCCTACTGGGTATATGAACCCTGACCCCCTCCCTGCTGGGTATATCCACCCTGACCCCCTCCCTACTGGGTATCTCAACCCTGACCGACTCCCTACTGGGTAAATGAACCCTGACCCCCTCCCTACTGGGTATATAAATCCTGACCGCCTCCCTACTGGGTAAATTAACCCTGATCCCCTCCCTTCTGGGTATATCACCCGTGACCCCTTCCCTTCTGGGTATATCAACCGTGACCCCCTCCCTTCTGGGTATATCAACCCTGACCCCTTCCCTACTGCATAAATGAACCCTGACCCCTCCCTACTGGATCTATCAAGCCTGACCCCCTTCCTACTGGGTATATCAAGCCTGACCCCTCCCTACTTGGTATATCAACCCTGACCCCCTCCCTACTGGGTATATGAACCCTGACCGCCTCCCTACTGGGTAAATAAATCCTGACCCCCTCCCTACTGGGTATATCAACCCTGACCCCCTCCCTACTGGGTATATCGACCCTGACCCCCTCCCTACTGGGTATATCGACCCTGACCCCCTCCCTACTGGGTATATCAACCCTGACCCTCCCTACTGGGTATATCAACCCTGACCCCCTCCCTACTGGGTTTATCAGCCCTGACCCCCTCCCTACTTGGTATATCAACCCTGACCCACTCCCTACTGGGTATGTCAACCCTGACCCCCTCCCTACTGGGTAAATTAACCCTGACCTCCTCCCTGCTGGGTATATCAACCCTGACCCCTCCCTACTGGGTATATCAACCCTGACCCCCTCCCTAATGGGGTATATCAACCCTGACCCCCTCCCTAATGGGGTATATCAACCCTGACCCCCTCCCTACTGGGGCATATAAACCCTGACCCCCTCCCTACTGGGGTATATCAACCCTGACCCCTCCCTACTGG
Source organism: Oncorhynchus mykiss (assembly GCF_013265735.2). Taxonomy (NCBI): domain Eukaryota; kingdom Metazoa; phylum Chordata; class Actinopteri; order Salmoniformes; family Salmonidae; genus Oncorhynchus; species Oncorhynchus mykiss. The sequence continues at coordinate 52,422,588 of NC_048585.1, read as the reverse complement.
GTATATCAAACCCGACCCCCTCCCTAATGGGGTATATCAACCCTGACCCCCTCCCTAATGGGGTATATCAACCCGGACCCCCTCCCTACTGGGTTATATCAACCCTGACCCCCTCCCTACTGGGTTATATCAACCCTGACCCCCTCCCTACTGGGGTATATAAACCCTGACCCCCTCCCTACTGGGGTATATCAACCCTGACCCCATCCCTACTGGGTAAATGAACCCTGACCCCCTCCCTACTGGGTATATCATCCCTGACCCCCTCCCTACTGGGTAAATGAACCCTGACCCCTTCCCTACTGGGTATATAAACCCTGACCCCCTCCTTACTGGGGTATATCAACCCTGACCCCCTCCCTACTGGGTAAATGAACCCTGACCCCCCTCCCTTCTGGGTATATCAACCCTGACCCACTCCCTACTGGGTATTTCAACCCTGAACCCTCCCTACTGGGTATATGAACCCTGATCCCCTCCCTGCTGGGTATATCCACCCTGACCCCCTCCCTACTAGGTATATCAACCCTGACCCCCTCCCTACTGGGTATATCAACCCTGATCCCCTCCCTACTGGGTATATGAACCCTGATCCCCTCCCTGCTGGGTATATCCACCCTGACCCCCTCCCTACTGGTTATATCAACCCTGATCCCCTCCCTTCTGTTTATATCGACCCTGACCCCCTCCCTACTGGGTATATAAACCCTGACCCCACCCTACTGTGTAAATGAACCCTGACCCCCTCCCTGCTGGGTATATCCACCCTGACCCCCTCCCTACTAGGTATATCAACCCTGACCCCCTCCCTACTGGGTATATGAACCCTGACCCCCTCCCTACTGGGTAAATGAATCCTGACCCCCTCCCTACTGGGTATATATACCCTGGCCCCTCCCTACTGGGTATATGAACCCTGACCCCCTCCCTGCTGGGTATATCCACCCTGACCCCCTCCCTACTGGGTATATCAACCCTGATCCCCTCCCTACTGGGTATATCAACCCTGACCGACTCCCTACTGGGTAAATGAACCCTGACCCCCTCCCTACTGGGTATATAAATCCTGACCGCCTCCCTACTGGGTAAATTAACTCTGATACCCTCCCTTCTGGGTATATCAACCGTGACCCCCTCCCTTCTGGGTATATCAACCCTGACCCCTTCCCTACTGCATAAATGAACCCTGACCACTCCCTACTGGATCTATCAACCCTGACCCCCTTCCTACTGGGTATATCAACCCTGACCCCTCCCTACTTGGTATATCAACCCTGACCCCCTCCCTACTGGGTATATGAACCCTGACCGCCTCCCTACTGGGTAAATGAATCCTGACCCCCTGACTGGGTACATCAACCCTGACCCCCTCCCTACTGGGTATATCGACCCTGACCCCCTCCCTACTGGGTATATCAACCCTGACCCCTCCCTACTGGGTATATCAACCCTGACCCTCCCTACTGGGTATATCAACCCTGACCCCCTCCCTACTGGGTTTATCAGCCCTGACCCCCTCCCTACTTGGTTTATCAACCCTGACCAACTCCCTACTGGGTATGTCAAACCTGACCCCCTCCCTACTGGGTAAATTAACCCTGACCTCCTCCCTGCTGGGTATATCAACCCTGACCCCTCCCTACTGGGTATATCAACCCTGACCCCCTCCCTAATGGGGTATATCAACCCTGACCCCCTCCCTAATGGGGTATATCAACCCTGACCCCCTCCCTACTGGGGCATATAAATCCTGACCCCCTCCCTACTGGGGTATATCAACCCTGACCCCTCCCTACTGGGTATATCAACCCTATATCAATCCTGACCCCCTCCCTAATGGGGTATATCAACCCTGACCCCCTCCCTACTGGGTCATATCAACCCTGACCCCCTCCCTACTGGGTTATATCAACCCTGACCCCCTCCCTACTGGGGTATATAAACCCTGACCCCCTCCCTACTGGGGTATATCAACCCTGACCCCCTCCCTACTGGGTAAATTAACCCTGACCCCCCTCCCTTCTGGGTATATCAACCCTGACCCACTCCCTACTGGGTATTTCAACCCTGACCCCTCCCTACTGGGTATATGAACCCTGATCCCCTCCCTGCTGGGTATATCCCCCCTGACCCCCTCCCTACTAGGTATTTATATTTTTTTTTTTTTTTTTTTTTTTTTTTTTTTTTACCTTTATTTAACCAGGCAAGTCAGTTAAGAACACATTCTTATTTTCAATGACGGCCTGGGAACAGTGGGTTAACTGCCTGTTCAGGGGCAGAACGACAGATTTGTACCTTGTCAGCTCGGGGGTTTGAACTCGCAACCTTCCGGTTACTAGTCCAACGCTCTAACCACTAGGCTACCCTGCCGCCCCATATCAACCCTGACCCCCTCCCTACTGGGTATATCAACCCTGATCCCCTCCCTACTGGGTATATGAACCCTGATCCCCTCCCTGCTGGGTATATCCACCCTGACCCCCTCCCTACTGGTTATATCAACCCTGATCCCCTCCCTTCTGGGTATATCGACCCTGACCCCCTCCCTACTGGGTAAATGAACCCTGACCCCACCCTACTGTGTAAATGAACCCTGACCCCTCCCTTCTGGGTATATCAAGCCTGACCCACTCCCTACTGTGTATATGAACCCTGACCCCTCCCTACTGGGTATATGACCCTGACCCCCTCCCTGCTGGGTATATCCACCCTGACCCCCTCCCTACTGGGTATCTCAACCCTGACCGACTCCCTACTGGGTAAATGAACCCTGACCCCCTCCCTACTGGGTATATAAATCCTGACCGCCTCCCTACTGGGTAAATTAACCCTGATCCCCTCCCTTCTGGGTATATCACCCGTGACCCCTTCCCTTCTGGGTATATCAACCGTGACCCCCTCCCTTCTGGGTATATCAACCCTGACCCCTTCCCTACTGCATAAATGAACCCTGACCCCTCCCTACTGGATCTATCAAGCCTGACCCCCTTCCTACTGGGTATATCAAGCCTGACCCCCTCCCTACTGGGTATATGAACCCTGACCGCCTCCCTACTGGGTAAATAAATCCTGACCCCCTCCCTACTGGGTATATCAACCCTGACCCCCTCCCTACTGGGTATATCGACCCTGACCCCCTCCCTACTGGGTATATCGACCCTGACCCCCTCCCTACTGGGTATATCAACCCTGACCCTCCCTACTGGGTATATCAACCCTGACCCCCTCCCTACTGGGTTTATCAGCCCTGACCCCCTCCCTACTTGGTATATCAACCCTGACCCACTCCCTACTGGGTATGTCAACCCTGACCCCCTCCCTACTGGGTAAATTAACCCTGACCTCCTCCCTGCTGGGTATATCAACCCTGACCCCTCCCTACTGGGTATATCAACCCTGACCCCCTCCCTAATGGGGTATATCAACCCTGACCCCTTCCCTAATGGGGTATATCAACCCTGACCCCCTCCCTACTGGGGCATATAAACCCTGACCCCCTCCCTACTGGGGTATATCAACCCTGACCCCTCCCTACTGGGTATATCAAACCCGACCCCCTCCCTAATGGGGTATATCAACCCTGACCCCCTCCCTAATGGGGTATATCAACCCGGACCCCCTCCCTACTGGGTTATATCAACCCTGACCCCCTCCCTACTGGGTTATATCAACCCTGACCCCCTCCCTACTGGGGTATATAAACCCTGACCCCCTCCCTACTGGGGTATATCAACCCTGACCCCATCCCTACTGGGTAAATGAACCCTGACCCCCTCCCTACTGGGTATATCATCCCTGACCCCCTCCCTACTGGGTAAATGAACCCTGACCCCTTCCCTACTGGGTATATAAACCCTGACCCCTCCCTACTGGGTAAATGAACCCTGACCCCCTCCCTACTGGGTATATCAACCCTGGCACCCTCCCTACTAGGTAAATGAACTCTGACCCTCTCCCTACTGGTTAGAGCGTTGGTCTAGTAACCGAAAGGTTGCTGGATCGAATCCCCGAGCTGACAAGGTAAAAATCTGTCATTGTTCTCCTTAGCAAGGCAGTTTAACCCACTGTTCCCCGGGCACCGAAGACGTGGATGTCGATTATGGCAAAAGCCCCGCACCTCTCTGATTCAGAGGGGTTGGGTTAAATGTGGAAGACACATTTCAGTTGAAGGCATTCAGTTGTACAACTGACTAGGTATCCCCCTTTCCCTTAGCCTGCTAAGTTAATACCATCAACTCTAACCGTGTTGGAGGCTTTTCCCTGTGTGTGTGTGTGCGTGTGCGTGTGCGTGTGCGTGTGTGTGTGTGTGTGTGTGTGTGTTTGTGTGATATTATATTCCAGGTTGTGATATAACTGTCATTTTTTGACCTTGCTAGATGTGTTGGATCAGGCTCAGAAACATTCTCCATAGCTATATTGTAATTCCATGCCCCAATTTAATCCCATGCTGTGGATTTCCATTATAATTGATTGGTTGATGACTTCCTCCTTCGGCATTGAATTGGCCTTGTTTATCGCTTCCATGCAGTTTGTCTTAACATTGGTTGTGTACATTATTATTTGACAAGGCTTGAAATCCCTATTCTTTGCAACTTTAAGTCTAAAACAAATGAAATGCAACAGAATGTTCTGTGGAATGCACAAGTGTAAGTGGGGAGGTGTGTAGGGAGCGGATTAAACTGGCACGCCTCGCTGTGAGGAGTCGACCTCAACGGCTTGGTCAATGTCGTCCAGGCACAAGATAATGAACTGGTTAAGTCTCTCCCCAATGGCTTTAATTGAACAAGTACATGTCTCACACAAGTCCATCTAGGCAGAAGGCCTTCTGGGAATTGGTTGTTTTGGATTGGGAGGTACAGTCCTCGGTCTCCTGGTAAAGTAACTTAATCAAGAGCCTGTAACCCCATCAAGGCTTCTCAACGTGGACAGGAGAGGCTTCTAGAGTGGAGCATCGAATGTGTTTGGATGTGATTGTTTTGGCATTTATAGTTGGTTTGTTTTAAACCAAATATTTAATCAGAATGATTTCAAGTGGTGCCAGAACATACAGTAACTATTATAATTAGTCACAGTAATGTTTTGTATGAACTGTTGGCATTTTTAGGTGCTTGTTTGATCAGCCTGGAAGTATGGCAGTCTGCTTGTGTCTAAGGCAGGGCTCTCCAACCCTGTTCCTGGATAGCTACCCTCCTGTATGCTTTCGCTCCAACCCCAGTTGTAACTAACCTGGTTCAACTTATTAACCAGCTAATCATTAGAATCAGGTGTGCTATATTACGGTTGGAAGGTGAACCTACAGGATGGTAGCTCTCCGGGAACAGGGTTGGAGTGTGAACCTACAGGATGGTAGCTCTCCAGGAACAGGGTTGGAGGGTAAACCTACAGGACGGTAGCTCTCCGGGAACAGGGTTGGAGTGTGAACCTACAGGACGGTAGCTCTCCGGGAACAGGGTTGGAGTGTGAACCTACAGGACGATAGCTCTCCAGGAACAGGGTTGGAGGGTAAACCTACAGGACGGTAGCTCTCTGGGAACAGGGTTGGAGTGTGAACCTACAGGACGGTAGCTCTCCGGGAACAGGGTTGGAGTGTGAACCTACAGGACGGTAGCTCTCCAGGAACAGGGTTGGAGGGTAAACCTACAGGACGGTAGCTCTCCGGGAACAGGGTTGGAGTGTGAACCTACAGGACAGTAGCTATCCGGGAACAGGGTTGGAGGGTAAACCTACAGGATAGTAGCTCTCCGGGAACAGGGTTGGAGTGTGAACCTACAGGATGGTAGCTCTCCGGGAACAGGGTTGGAGTGTGAACCTACAGGACGGTAGCTCTCCAGGAACAGGGTTGGAGGGTAAACCTACAGGACGGTAGCTCTCCGGGAACAGGGTTGGAGTGTGAACCTACAGGACAGTAGCTATCCGGGAACAGGGTTGGAGGGTAAACCTACAGGATGGTAGCTCTCCGGGAACAGGGTTGGAGTGTGAACCTACAGGATGGTAGCTCTCCGGGAACAGGGTTGGAGTGTGAACCTACAGGACAGTAGCTATCCGGGAACAGGGTTGGAGGGTAAACCTACAGGATGGTAGCTCTCCGGGAACAGGGTTGGAGTGTGAACCTACAGGATGGTAGCTCTCCGGGAACAGGGTTGGAGGGTAAACCTACAGGACGGTAGCTCTCCGGGAACAGAGTCCTGGTCTAAGGGCTAGCCCCTGCCTTCTGTCCAGGTCCCAGGCACTTACGACAAAGAAGTCGCTAGCTACTGTATGTCCAGGGTTGAGTAGGTTACTTTCTAAATGTAATCCGTTACAGTTACTAGTAAGTTACCTGTCAAAAAAATGTCATCAGTAACGTATTACCCACATTTTTGGATTACTTTCCCTTTAAGAGGCATTAGAAGAAGAAGACAGAAAGGATCCATCAAATGCATTTGGTTTGTCAGCATAGTGGTCTCTGACTTTCGGTCAGAATCATTCGGACAAAACAATCTTTAACCTATGTCTTTTTTTCAATGTTGAATTCAATGTGAGAAAACAGAAAGGTCTCGTCATGTATTTTTTTCTCTATCGAAACAATCCTTTCTGAATATAAAAGTAATCTAACAAATAATCATCTAGTTTTTCAAAAGTATCTGAAATCTGATTAGAATATTTTAGATGTTAACGTAGCTGATTACAGTTAGTTTTTTTGTACTTTCAATTTCATATAATCAGTTACTGTATGTGGCTTTTAATCGTTCAACTTTTCAGGGCAGCAATCAAGTCCTCCATTATCAAAGACAGTGTACTAACTGAAAAGAAGTATCAGTGGATGTCAAGTACAGGCTGTCATCGCTGAATCAATACATGAACAAACTACACACTCTGTGCCCGTGCAAGGCCTACCATTATTCAGGAAAACACGACTAACCAACTTTTGTCTCTGCTTCTAAAAGAAGATTCTTGCAGAAGTTTATTTCAAAAGGTCCTTTAAGGAAATAGCCTTTTCTGAAGACACATCCTTGATTTCGAGAGATTCTGCAGAAGTCCCAACTGCACATTTACACCCCTATCAGTAAATAACTGCTCTCTGTACTCCTATAGCCCTAGCAGTAAATAACTGCTCTCTCTACTCCTATAGCCCTATCAGTAAATAACTGCTCTCTGTACTCCTATAGCCCTAGCAGTAAATAACTGCTCTCTCTAATCCTATAGCCGTAGCAGTAAATAACTACTCTCTCTACTCCTATAGCCCTAGCAGTAAATAACTGCTCACTCTACTCCTACACCCCTAGCAGTAAATAACTGCTCTCTCTACTCCTATAGCCCTAGCAGTAAATAACTGCTCTCTCTACTCCTATAGCTCTAGCAGTAAATAACTGCTCTCTCTACTCCTATACCCCTAGCAGTAAATAACTGCTCTCTCTACTCCTATAGCCCTAGCAGTAAATAACTGATCTACTCCTATACTCCTAGCAGTAAATAACTGCTCTCTCTACTTCTATACCCCTAGCAGTAAATAACTGCTCTCTCTACTCCTATAGCCCTAGCAGTAAATAACTGCTCTCTCTACTCCTATAGCCCTAGCAGTAAATAACTGCTCTCTCTACTCCTATACCCCTAGCAGTACATAACTGATCTCTCTACTCCTATAGCCCTAGCAGTAAATAACTGCTCTCTCTACTCCTATAGCCCTAGCAGAAAATAACTGCCCTCTCTACTCCTATAGCCCTAGCAGTAAATAACTGCTCTATCTACTCCTATAGCCCTAGCAGTAAATAATTGATCTCTCTATTCCTATAGCCCTAACAGTAAATAACTACTCTCTCTACTCCTACAGCCCTAGCAGTAAATAACTGCTCTCTCTACTCCTATACCCCTAGCAGTACATAACTGATCTCTCTACTCCTATAGCCCTAGCAGTAAATAACTGCCCTTTCTACTCTTATAGCCCTAGCAGTAAATAACTGCTCTCGCTACTCCTACAGCCTTAGTAGTAAAGAACTGCTCGCTTTACTCCTATAGCCCTAGCAGTAAATAACTGCCCTCTCTACTCCTATAGCCCTAGCAGTAAATAACTGCTCTCTCTACTCCTATAGCTCTAGCAGTAAATAACTGCTCTCTCTACTCCTATAGCCCTAGCAGTGAATAACTGCTCTCTCTACCTCTATAGCTCTAGCAGTAAATAAGTGCCCTCTCTACTCCTATAGCCCTAGCAGTAAATAACTGCCCTCTCTACTCCTATACCCCTAGCAGTAAATAACTGATCTCTCTACTCCTATAGCCCTAGCAGTAAATAACTGCTCTCTCTACTCCTATAGCCCTAGCAGTAAATAAGTGCTCTCTCTACTCCTATAGCCCTAGCAGTAAATAACTGCTCTCTCTACTCCTATACCCCTAGCAGTACATAACTGATCTCTCTACTCCTATAGCCCTAGCAGTAAATAACTGCCCTTTCTACTCCTATAGCCCTAGCAGTAAATAACTGATCTCTCTACTCCTATAGCCCTAGCAGTAAATAACTGCCCTTTCTACTCCTATAGCCCTAGCAGTAAATAACTGCTCTCGCTACTCCTACAGCCTTAGCAGTAAAGAACTGCTCTCTCTACTCCTATAGCCCTAGCAGTAAATAACTGCCCTCTCTACTCCTATAGCCCTAGCAGTAAATAACTGCTCTCTCTACTCCTATAGCTCTAGCAGTAAATAACTGCTCTCTCTACTCCTATAGCCCTAGCAGTAAATAACTGCTCTCTCTACTTCTATAGCTCTAGCAGTAAATAAGTGCCCTCTCTACTCCTATAGCCCTAGCAGTAAATTACTGCCCTCTCTACTCCTATAGCCCTAGCAGTAAATAACTGCCCTTTCTACTCCTATAGCCCTAGCAGTAAATAACTGCCCTTTCTACTCCTATAGCCCTAGCAGTAAATAACTGCTCTCGCTACTCCTACAGCCTTAGCAGTAAAGAACTGCTCTCTCTACTCCTATAGCCCTAGCAGTAAATAACTGCCCTCTCTACTCCTATAGCCCTAGCAGTAAATAACTGCTCTCTCTACTCCTATAGCTCTAGCAGTAAATAACTGCTCTCTCTTCTCCTATAGCCCTAGCAGTAAATAACTGCTCTCTCTACTTCTATAGCTCTAGCAGTAAATAAGTGCCCTCTCTACTCCTATAGCCCTAGCAGTAAATTACTGCCCTCTCTACTCCTATACCCCTAGCAGTAAATAACTGCTCTCTCTACTCCTATAGCCCTAGCAGTAAATAACTGCTCTCTCTACTCCTATAGCCCTAGCAGTAAATAACTGCTCTCTCTACTCCTATAGCCCTAGCAGTAAATAACTGCTATCTCTACTCCTATAGCCCTAGCAGTAAATAACTGCTCTCTCTACTCCTATAGCCCTAGCAGTAAATAACTACTCTCTACTCCTATAGCCACAGCAGTAAATAACTGCTAGCTCTACTCCTATAGCCCTAGCCGTAAATAACTGCTCTCTCTACTCCTATAGCCCTAGCAGTAAATTAAAAAAATCCTTTACATGTGCCTTATTCAGTGGTTCTCCAAACCGTTGTCCTGAATCTGATCCCTATCTAGTATATGTGATCATGGGGAAAAGGTTTTTTGACCTTTTCGGTAAAATGTTAGGCTAAATTAGTTGTTCGTCGCCGGACGTGGAAGCCATGCTAAAGCTTCACACTGAGTGAATGTTCTCTATGACAGCCTACCTGACTTCTAACCTTTGAGTTACACAGAGAAGTAGAACCTAACTCTGAGTTGGTGGTATAGTTCTCTTTCCTCTGACATTATGTCTCAATGACTCAGCGTTGTTACTGGGAGATTTCAGTCCCTGGTTATGAAACTAGAACACAGCAGGAGGACTGTAAGCACGAACAAAAACCATACCCAAAGAGACACAGCATTATGGGTAATATGTCTGTAAGACGATGTGGCATGTAGGCAGTGTGCAGAGAACAGAAGTGTTTGGAAAGATGAAAAAAAAACAGCTATTCATTTGTGGGTCTTTGACTCTGATTGCAATCCCGTAATTAAGGGAAAAGTTTTGATTTGTGTGGTGTTCGATCCAACAGGACCCAGTCCTAATTATGTAGCCATCCATATTACGAAACCATTTCCCCCATTTAGTTCATCTAACTAACAGTAATCCAGCTCTGAGCCACCAGCCCCTGGAGCGCCTTATTATTCATTACCTTACATAATAGCTTTTAAAATAAATACCAGCACATTCACTCAATGAGCATTAGTTATTGCTGCATAGTAATCAGGCACTTGAGCGTGTGTGTTTGTGTGTGTGTCCACCACCAGATTAGCTTTTTCAGACAGCCAATATAAAGTGCCCTGATGTCCAACTCTTTATATAATTGTTCAGCAACATATTCAGAACAGACGTCCTTCTTTTTATTTTGCTGATACATTTGGTACACGTGATTGTGTTCTGAAGTATTGCACATTGTCTGAGATGATCACCAATGTTATTGGAGACAGAGACACCACACGTGTCTCTGTCTCTGCCTGCCTGCCTGCCTGCCTGCCTGCCTGCCTGCCTGGCCTGCCTGCCTGCCTGCCTGCCTGCCTGCCTGGCCTGCCTGCCTGCCTGCCTGCCTGCCTGCCTGCCTGCCTGCCTGCCTGGCCTGCCTGCCTGCCTGCCTGCCTGCCTGGCCTGCCTGCCTGCCTGCCTGCCTGCTTGCTTGCTTGCTTGCTTGCTTGCTTGCTTAAAGGCATAGCTAAGGGGCCAGCCAGGCATTTCTGCTGAATGTCCAGGACCCCCACTATCTCTACTCTATCAGCGTTGAGTTGACATTGAGATGAAAAGTACTACTGCAGTGTAGTTCAGACCTATTCAGTGTCTCTCTCCTAGACTTCCCAACCTCTGACTCGTGTAGCGTCCGTCTGTCCTCGAGGCTTCCTTTGAAGACAGAGCTGAAGAAAGAATCTAGGGTTACTAACTTTGGAAGTCTCTCTAACATAATATACAGTACAGTACAAAATGAATACAAGGACTTCTGAACACCCTGTTCAGACGAGGTCTTCCTTAGCCAGTCGATATCTTTTAGAGTTGAGTAATTGAATTTTGCCTGTTTGCTGCAGCTTGGGTTCATCGTCCTGTGTAAGAGGAAACCTGTGGGAGGGGAATACATATGTTTCTAATTAAAGGGAAATGAGGGGAAAGCAGGAGTGTTGGAAGGGAGCACCAAGAAATGTAAACAGTGTGACAGTGTGACTTGTCCTCCGTCTCCTCAGCTGATAGCTTCCTCTGTTACTATGAAGATGAGAGTTCTATGATCTTGGTCAAAGGAAAGAAATGCCATAGAGTACGCATGGTAAAATGGACGAGTTGTAATGGAGTGTGCAGTACCTGGAGAGGACAGATATTTACAGGATGTAGATAGTGTTCCTGTTCTTTCAATTGCTTAAGGAGTAACCAAGAGAAAATACTTTTTTTGGCTAACAGTGCACATGCCTTTGTCTGACCAGGGTCCCAATATGTATACAGTACGGAGATGGCATTAGCATATTCAATATTTCTCAGCGATTATAATGTACATAATGCCCTCTATTGCCTACTTAAAGCTAGCAGTAGGCCACCCATTACTGATTGTGCTCTCTCACCCTCTTGATGCAAAGACTGTCACACTGATCAGTGAGTTCAACGAAGAGAGCCAGAGTCAATGTTTATTTTATTTTCAGGTAGTTAAAGTCCAGTCATCATGTCCTCTTCCATTCCATATCTCTGGCTATTATGGCTCCCTTTTGCTCACTCCTCTCCCTCTTCCTCTTTCCCCTCCTTCATCCTCTCTCTCTCTCCCACTGTACCTTTCCCTCTCTCCCCTCCCTCTTCCTCTCTCTCCCTCCCTCTCTCAATCTTCCTCTCCATTGCTCCCCATTTCTCCTTCTTCTCTCCTCCCTCTTCCTCCCTCCCTTTCCCTCTCTCTCTCTTCCTCTCTACCTTTCCCTCTCTCTCTGGCTAAGTTCAACATTGACTGTGGGCTAATAATTAAGGACTATGATCGAGCATCGGCAGAAATGTCATCCATATTTGATAAGGTCTCTCTCCTCCCTCCTCTCCCCATTACACACAATGAGGGGTGGCTGTAATCAGCATTTCGGAAATGCAGGCAAATAATTATTTACTCAGATAATGGCAGTATTTATACAGGCGACGGGTGGGCTTGATTTTGTGATATGATAAAAGCAACACTGATTAGGTAATGACATAGTTGGATGCCTATCAGATATAGTCCCCTTACCCAGCCTGTTGATATGTCATAGTCAGGCAGGTTATATTATCAGTATAATTTACAATACACACTTATGTACATGATCTTACCTACATAGTTTATGAAACGCTCTGATCTCTTGATTTACTGAAGGTCAATGGAAACAGGTTTAATAACCTTATCGTGTCCCCGTACATACAACGTAATATAATAAATCAGACGCCTTCTGCTAACACAAGTCTGGAGTAGACTAGCTTGAATAGCTATTGTCAATATTTCATAGTCCCCCTGTAAAGTGGCTACTTTTTTTTTAACGAGCCAGACCCCATTTCTGGAGGGCAGAGGCATGTTCAAGGGAACGTGGATTCACAAATGAGATCATCCTGAACGCAGTGTTATGGAGAGGACATTTAAAGATTAGCAGCAGAGACGTTGAAATGGCATCTGAAATTAGACAGCGGAATTCACTTGGGTCACATTGAAATGTAATGATATTTGAGGAACGGATTAAGAGTTTTTAAACAAATGGTGCACATTTAAAATTGGCCCTTGGAACACCTTCAGCAATAGCCTGGTTTGAGCAATTGCTCTGTCTGTATAACCTTGGAAGGAGAAATAATGTTGCGTCTGCTGCTGTTCAACATAACAACATTGAAGTTCATCAGAATACACTCTCGCACAGAGGAGGGAGTTCATTCCTTTTAATTTGGCTGACCCAATTGGACTCTATTCCCTTGTTTTGACAATTGTGCCACAAATGGGACCGATGCCCAGAACTCACACAAGTCTTCTGAAATGAAATCCCTGCCAATGCAAGGCACTGCAATTGGATGATCACATGCACATTATGCAACCGACTCTTGTCACAAACAATTCCAAACAAGATGCAGTAAATGGATAACATTACAGCAGGAAAACATGTGAAGGGCCAATTCTGAGTTAGACAACACTGGCCATCCCCATGTGATAGTAAGTACCTCTCAGTCCTCCACTTTACTCTATTTGTCCTCCTACTGTCCTGTCTCTCTCCGTAGCCCACCTCAGAGGAGGCTGAAGCAGCGCCGGCAGATGTAGCTGTTCCCTTCGAGTGACAGGCAGACACATACACACCTTGGGCCCCGTGGCCCCTCCCCCCGTGGTCCCCCGTTTGGCCAAGCTGTTTTTAATTCTCTGCAGGCAGACGGGTGGAATAATTGAATGATTGGAGTGGCGGAGTCCCAGGTAACAGAGGATCTATCTCTGCCTTGGCATCTCTTTCACTTAGTCAAAATGAAGAGGTTGTTGTTGTTGGTGGTGCTGAAGGGTAGGGAGGTGTGTGTCATGCCTCTTCGTGCTTTTACTGATTGGAGATGAACGGCTGTTTCGGTAGCTGTTTGGAACCCTGGAGAAGGGAAATGGAATGGACATGGCTTTATAGCTGTAGTGTAGAATACTGACTAAGGTATTTTATGGAATTCAACTATCGTAAGTGATATTCAACTAATAACTCACAAGGTGTGTGATTTCAGAACCGTACCCATGTTCTGGGTCTGTTTACCTTTGTAATGAACCAATATTGTTCCGTGTTGCCAAGATCTGGGTTGACTCTCCACTTCAAAAACAATCGCATGTAATCCCAACACAAGATAACAATTAAAGTGGTTTCAGAGACCTGTCTCCTTTTAGATGTGGCTTTATCTCACCCCGTTGCCTACCTAAGACCCCCTTCAGTGTATTTCTGTAAACATTGTGGAGTTTATTGGCGCATTAATTTCCCCAAGCAAGCGTTAAACCGCCGATATGCAGATAAAGACAATAACTATGCACATATTTATCTACAGTAAACACAGCATCTCCGTAAAACCGTTACCCTTTTGACGTTTATTGCCTTCGCACAGCTTTGCTGCTCTTGCCAGCACAGCATGAATGGAAATAAAAGCTCACATTTATGCTTATTGCAATCTGTCTCACTTCAATGGAAAAAATAGAGCTGGCGACAGGTGGTGATTTTTTTTTTATGCTGGAGCGAATCCAAAATGGCCCCCACACAGGATGTGAACTTGTTTGTTTACTAGTTGTTGTGTATAAGCTTTTCTTGGCCAGATGTCAGAGGCTTATGAGGCAGACTGAGGAGTTTGGGTGTGTAGACTAGACCCACTGGGCAAAAACTGTTTGAATCAACGTTGTTGCCAAGTCATTTCAACCAAAAAAGTAAATGTGATGACGTTGAATCAATGTGGAAAACTGATTGGATTAGCAACAAGTCATCGTCATGGAACTTTCAACCTACCTTCAGCCTAAATCCAATGACGGAGTTACTTTTTTGTTGGAATTCACGTTAGTTGACAACTCAACCAAACGTAAATCAAAACTACACGTTGAACGGACGTCTGTGCCCAATGGGGAGGCAGGGTTAATGTAAACAGAACAGGGCCTAGGTTTAGATGGAGAGCATGCCCCGAGCCAGGTCAGGATGGACCCAGCCACCTCTCTATTTCAAATGAACTACATTGATCGCTGTTCTCTGGAAATATCGATCCCCAGTTGAAAAAGAACAAGAGTACCATTATCTGTCTGTGATCCGGCCGACCATAATCGCTCGGTTTGTTGGTGTGAGCCCAAACACCTCAGTGCTGTGCTTTACCTGTGACTTGTTCCAGGTAAAATTGGTAACATTTATTGTCAGTTTCGATCTTTATAATCAAAGATTGAGCAGTACCTCATGTTCATCCTTTACCTAAATATCTTGTTCAAAGGAAACTTAAAAGCATGCATATGATGTGGCTAACAATGGCTAGCAGTTAGCACTATAAGCTAACACTATAATCAATGTGATACTTTACAGCTCCTTATGACAGGCTCCAGACAACACTAAAATAAATGGAATATATTTGTTTACAAGATAACAACAGAAGCCGGCAGACGGTCTCCAACAGCCATTAGTGTAATAAACACCACCAAAGACCCTGAGGAGACCAATTGACCTGCTATTTACTGCCCTCATGCTCTTTACTGTGGACAGAAGAGATGCCAAAATGCTGTAGCTTGTTATGTATATTTATCTCTTTTCAACGCTGGCCAGACAGTGAGCGGCCGTAGTCCCACTGTGTTTCACTGATACTAGGAATGTTTCTCAGTTCTCAACTGTGGGAAAAGTGGTCGGTTACTCTTTATTTGTAGTGTGTAGAGCGTCTACAGATGGACTGTCAATAACACTTCAACTAACTATCTACTAACGCTAACCCTAACCTTAACCCTTATCCTAGTCCTAAACTTAATTCCAAACCTAACCGTAACTCTTTATTCTAAACCTAACCCTAACCGTAACCTTAGCATAATGTGTTGACAGTATGATCATCTGTAGAGCGTCTACACATGTACTATCTGGACGATCCAAATGAAGTGTGATCAACTGGTCGGATCTCCAAAGTGCAGATACAACCCCATTAATATGCAGAAGACAAATCAGATAACTGGCTATTTTGCACAGGACGTCTGACTGTATTGCACGTAGTAATGTAAAGTACTGAATGTGTCTTTTGTATAGCACTCATATACCTTGTATGCAGTGGCTGGCTAAGGCTTATGGACAAATGTACAGTACTATATATGACCAGATTTCTCTATGTGAGCTTAAGTCTAATTTTGTGATTTCCTTTTTTTTAAATGTTTAATAAAAGGACAAACTCGGAGCATCAAAATGGTATATCACGTACACTGTAGTTGGAGGAAACATGGGAACCTTATCTTGCTTTGAAAGTTAATAAACTTGTTCTATAAAGTAGGAGAAAAAAACCTTGCATATTTTGCTGATATTTTCACACAGGGAAGAGCCCATTCTGTTATAGACTGAAGTCTGTGACATGACAGACCAATCAGGATTCAACTCTCAGCATGTCCAGCCCCTCATTAGCTCAGCCAATCATGGCAAGCCAGGAAAGATCCTGTCTTTCTTCCTACAGTGCCTTGCGAAAGTATTCGGCCCCCTTGAACTTTGCGGCCTTTTGCCACATTTCAGGCTTCAAACATAAAGATATAAAACTGTATTTTTTTTGTGAAGAATCAACAACAAGTGGGACACAATCATGAAGTGGAACGACATTTATTGGATATTTCAAACTTTTTTAACAAATCAAAAACTGAAAAATTGGGCGTGCAAAATTATTCAGCCCCTTTACTTTCAGTGCAGCAAACTGTCTCCAGAAGTTCAGTGAGGATCTCTGAATGATCCAATGTTGACCTAAATGACTAATGATGATAAATACAATCCACCTTTGTGTAATCAAGTCTCCGTATAAATGCACCTGCACTGTGATAGTCTCAGAGGTCCGTTAAAAGCGCAGAGAGCATCATGAAGAACAAGGAACACACCAGGCAGGTCCGAGATACTGTTGTGAAGAAGTTTAAAGCCGGATTTGGATACAAAAATATTTCCCAAGCTTTAAACATCCCAAGGAGCACTGTGCAAGCGATAATATTGAAATGGAAGGAGTATCAGACCACTGCAAATCTACCAAGACCTGGCCGTCCCTCTAAACTTTCAGCTCATACAAGGAGAAGACGGATCAGAGATGCAGCCAAGAGGCCCATGATCACTCTGGATGAACTGCAGAGATCTACAGCTGAGGTGGGAGACTCTGTCCATAGGACAACAATCAGTCGTATATTGCACAAATCTGGCCTTTATGGAAGAGTGGCAAGAAGAAATCCATTTCTTAAAGATATCCATAAAAAGTGTTGTTTAAAGTTTGCCACAAGCCACCTGGGAGACACACCAAACATGTGGAAGAAGGTGCTCTGGTCAGATGAAACCAAAATTGAACTTTTTGGCAACAATGCAAAACGTTATGTTTGGCGTAAAAGCAACACAGCTGAACACACCATCCCCACTGTCAAACATGGTGGTGGCAGCATCATGGTTTGGGCCTGCTTTTCTTCAGCAGGGACAGGGAAGATGGTTAAAATTGATGGGAAGATGGATGGAGCCAAATACAGGACCATTCTGAAAGAAAACCTGATGGAGTCTGAAAAAGACCTGAGACTGGGACAGAGATTTGTCTTCCAACAAGACAATGATCCAAAACATAAAGCAAAATCTACAATGGAATGGTTCAAAAATAAACATATCCAGGTGTTAGAATGGCCAAGTCAAAGTCCAGACCTGAATCCAATCGAGAATCTGTGGAAAGAACTGAAAACTGCTGTTCACAAATGCTCTCCATCCAACCTCACTGAGCTTGAGCTGTTTTGCAAGGAGGAATGGGAAAAAATGTCAGTCTCTCGATGTGCAAAACTGATAGAGACATACCCCAAGCGACTTACAGCTGTAATCGCAGCAAAAGGTGGCGCTACAAAGTGTTAACTTAAGGGGGCTGAATAATTTTGCACGCCCAATTTTTCAGTTATGATTTGTTAAAAAAGTTTGAAATATCACATAAATGTCGTTCCACTTCATGATTGTGTCCCACTTGTTGTTGATTCTTCACAAAAAAATACAGTTTTATATCTTTATGTTTGAAGCCTGAAATGTGGCAAAAGGTTCCAAAGTTCAAGGGGGCCAAATACTTTTGCAAGGCACTGTATATAACTCAGTGCTTTTTCCTTGGCTTAACTCGTAATTTAACATTTGCGTTCATATTTACCGATCATATGCACTTTTGTTATTAAGGTTCAAGTTCACATGTTCAAGAAGGCATTTCTGCAACAATAATTGTATTTATAAATTTTTTTCAAACTGCCCTACTGTGAAGTAAGAAGTAGAGCTAAATGCCCAGCTTCCTGAATCTCGTCACACACACACACACACACACATATATATATATATGTATGTGTGTGACAGGTTAGGACCTGTACACAGGTTAGGACACCCAAGCAATGCCCTATTTGGAGTCTTTTCACCAAGTCTTATAAGTCTTATGGTAAAATGTACTGTAGGGTGCAAGTTAGCATTTCGTTGGACGGGGTATACCGTGTGTATCCTGTACATACGACTACAGTAATAAAACGTCAGTCAGGGATAATATTGCTGTACGGTGTTCATATTAGGAACCACACCAAGTGATTCTGGCACAACTTCCATGGATGTGTGTCCTAATATGGACACCGTAGTTGTAACAAGGTTATTAGCAACCTGCTCTCTCTCTCTCTCTCTGGAAGCAGGCGGGCGGACCTCTGTGTGACCAAGTAGTGTTTTACAACGTGTCGTAACACTTCTGTACAGGCAACAGACCTCCTCAGTGCTCTAACGCGGCCCATTACATTTTCATATGGCCTAATAAGTCCTGAATATCTAACCCCAGAAAGAGAAGCCTTTCTGAATTATGAATCAGCCAGGTGAGAGAGATCATGATGGAATGGTATTTTCTGTGAAACACGTGCAGCCGACTAGAGGATTTGTAGGAGTGTTTAAGAGTGTTTGCGGCTTTTAAAGCATTTAACACCAGTCGTTTTTTTAAAAGGTAGGCCTGAAAACCATTTGGGGAATTTTCTTGCTCTTCCTCGACTCCCTCCATTTCCCTCCCTCTCTCTGCCTCTCCATAGGCTCTTACATTCTCTCTCTCCCTCAGCGTTTCGAACACAGCCTTTCAACTCTCTCTTTCAGATATAATTACCACCATTATGCTTCATTACAGCAGTCTTAGGGCTGTTGGAGGGTTTATACACGACTTTGCTTCCCACAACTCTTTAGCTACATGAAGAGGGCTACTCTATTGTACAGTGGGAAGGATGCTATTTTAGAAGCATCATTTGTCATAATCCTCCCCTAGACCATCAACCTGATTTGCAATGTGTTTTGAAAATAAACTCTTGCATCCAATGTTTTCTGTTTCAAATGGGTAGTGAATTGTGGGGACAAAAAAGGAATCCCACGCAGACACTGTATTCACACCGTACTATAAGACTGTTGTTTTGGATTTACTCCTGGCTACAGTGTTTGATTGAATAACCGGAACAACCATATTATGGACTTATAGTTTATTTTTCTCCGGGTGAATCTGTTCTCCAGTGCATGGCCTTGCCCTGACAAAATGATCACTGGAGCACTGCAGATTAATTGTATGAGATCATTAGGAAATCAATTGATTAGTTGATAATGCTAATGGGGAAGAAATCCTCTGATGTTACTTGCTGATTAGCTGGATCCAGACTAAAATCACCAGGTTGTTCTACAGTTCTCATATTCACAGTACTAGTTTCTGTTAACCGCTGATGCCTCGTGCAAGTTCAACGACATGTATGTGGTTGTCAAGTTCCCAGGTTTTCCAGAAATCTCGGTTGTAAGATTTCCGGAATAAGTAGGGAATTATCAGGAAATCTGGAATCCACCAATCGGGATTTCCGGAAAATCATCCTGTGAATTGCGGGAAAGTTAACCCTAGTACTGTACTAAAAGGACACTGGTTCTGTTCTCTCTAATGACGTCTGATGACTTTGATATTGTATCAACCTTAGCACAACACTTATCCACCTTGTCATGAGTCTCAACCCTCTTGGTTTAATGGCTGATTCACAGGGAACCAGGTTTGAGTCCCGGTTTCACTAACCCAAGAATTTTCTACAATGTCATTCCCCCCATTTGTGAGTTTTAAAACTCTGAACTTTAAACTGCTGTCAAGTTCCACTATTTTCAGAGGTAGAAGTCAGATGTAGCTAAATGATGACTTGGCACACTTAGCATTCAGTAGAGTCTCTCTCTTGTGAATGCTATAAACAGTGTAGGTGGTTGACGTCAGTGAGAGAAAAGCCCAAAATAGATGTGGTGAGGTTCTGTAAATAGGACGTCTGCATACAACTGTATTCCTTCCTCCCTCTTCATCGAGTCTCTCAACTCAGACGGACATCGTTTCCTTCTCTCCCCTCTTACTTTCTCTATCCTGAACTTGACTGTCTCACATCCTCTCTTTCTCTCTCTATCCTGAACTTGACTGTCTCACATCATCTCTTTCTCTCTCTATCCTGAACTTGTCTGTCTCACATTCTCTCTTTCTCTCTCTATCCTGAACTTGTCTGTCTCACATTCTCTCTTTCTCTCTCTATCCTGAACTTGTCTGTCTCACATTCTCTCTTTCTCTCTCGCATATAGTCTCTTCCTAGTCTCGGATATCCCAGACGTTGGAGCATCATACGGGAGGCAATGGCCAAAGGTCTGGGGACAATGTTGACTTCTCTCTGACATTTTGAAAGGGACCCCAAAACATTCTGGGGAGGGTCCTCTTCAGACAGACAACTCCCCCAACAAATCACGAGTTTGGGCAGGTGGGGTATAAAATGCAGGTGGGAATTGTTCTCCTGTTCAGCTAGGGCAAAGAAGTGGATATGGCAGTGATGTTACCGGTGACCCGCTTCCCATTTCTGACTCGTCCTCTCTGTCCCAACTGACACTGGAGCTTCTACAGACGTGTCAAGCAGGAGCAACCCTTCTGTCTAAAGCGACTACTCTCTTCCTGTCTCCTCCTTTCGCTTAAACACTCATAGACAGACTAGGTAAACTTAAATGGTACCATGGAACCGAGATTGGGTGTTTTTTTTTTTTTTGTCACTAGTTATTTGAACAACAGCATCTTTCTAATTTCAGAAAAGGAGGGAACATTTTGACCCATACACTTGCCTGTAACTTTCAAAGAGGGAGGGTGGAGCTCCTCGTCTCCGGTTCTGCTCCTCGGTCTAGCATCTCTTCATCTCTTCTCTTAACATGCATGGACCCAGAACCTGATCGAGCATCTGACCAATTACGCAAAACTTTAGTTCTGGGTTAACCAAGACTCGGTCTCTCTCGTTCTCATGAAATCACAATGTACACCTGATAAATATTTAATTATATTTATTTGTCGCCTGCTCTAATAACTGATGCTATAAAACACATAAACATTCTCCTGAAAAACAGTGTATGTGGGAGTAGAAGTGTGTGTGTGTGTCTGGGAGCTACAGCAGCGGTAGGCAACAGGCAATAAGACCTGAGGCACGAAGCGCGTTGTTTGAGCATACCCAAGCATGTTAACATATACAGTTCAGCGGTTTCACATCAGCATCTGATCACTGCATACAGTACATGACAGGGCCTGGACACTGACAGGAATGGTTCAAGGATTACACATGCAGTACTATATCATAGAATGACCCCGAGCGTGCATGAAAACCACATGTACTCGGCCAACACATCACGCCCACTGACCACGTCGTAGCCTAAAGCGCTGGAGAATATGTAGAACTAGCTAGTTGACATATGCAGCAGCAGAATACTTCAGAATATTTCAGCACATAGCTCTCCTTTCAGACTCACATTAAGCATCTCCAATCCAAAATTAAGTCTATTATCTGCTTCCTATTTCGCAACAAAACATCCTTCACTCATGCTGCCAAACATACCCTCGTAAATCTGACTATCCTACCGATCATTGACTTCGGTGATGTCATCTATAAAATAGCCTCCAACACTCTACTCAGCAAACTGGATGCAGTCTATCACAGTGCCATCCGTTTTGTCACCAAAGCCCCATATACTACCTACCACTGCGACCTGTATGCTCTTATTGGCTGGTCCTCGCTTCATATTTGTCGCCAAACCCACTGACTCCAGGTCATCTATAAGTCTTTGCTAGGTAAATCCCCGCCTTATCTCAGCTTACTGGTCACCATAGCAGCACCCACCCGTAGCACGCGCTCCAGCAGGTATATTTCACTGGTCACCCCCAAAGCCATTTCCTCCTTTGGCTGCCTTTCTTTCCAGTTCTCTGCTGCTAATGACTGGAATGAACTGCCAAAATCACTGAAGCTGGAGACTCATATCTCCCTCACTAGCTTTAAGCACCAGCTGTCAGAGCAGCTCACAGATCACTGCACCTGTACATAGCCCATCTGTTAACAGCCCATCCAACTACCTCATCCTCATACTGTTATTTATTTTATTTATTTAGCTCCTTTGCACCCCAGTATCTCTACTTGCACACTCATCTTCTGCACATCTATCACTCCAGTGTTCAATTGCTATATTGTAATTATCTCGCCACTATGGCCTATTTATTGCCTTACCTCCCTTATCCTACCTCATTTGCACACACTGTATACTTCTTCTATTTTGTTATTGACTGTATGTTTGTTTATCCCATATGTAACTCTGGGTTGTTGTTTGTGTCACACTGCTTTGCTTTATCTTGGCCAGTTGTAAATGAGAACTTGTTCTCAACTAGCCTACCTAGTTAAATAAAGGTGAAATAAAATAAAAAATCTCTCTCCATAGTCGTGCCTGGCTGTTCTCTGTGTATTGATTTTCAATGAAGGGAAAACGGTACATTTACAACTTAGACGTAACAGTGAATGTATGAGTGAACAAGTTCCAGGCTGTCGTCTCTGTTCCTTCACCTGCCGCTCCCTCTGTATCTCAGCTCCTGGGCTGTCGTCTCTGTTCCTGCCGCTCCCTCTGTATCTCAGCTCCTGGGCTGTCGTCTCTGTTCCTTCGCCTGCCGCTCCCTCTGTATCTCAGCTCCTGGGCTGTCGTCTCTGTTCCTGCCGCTCCCTCTGTATCTCAGCTCCTGGGCTGTCGTCTCTGTTCCTGCCACTCCCTCTGTATCTCAGCTCCTGGGCTGTCGTCTCTGTTCCTTCGCCTGCCGCTCCCTCTGTATCTCAGCTCCTGGGCTGTCGTCTCTGTTCCTGCCGCTCCCTCTGTATCTCAGCTCCTGGGCTGTCGTCTCTGTTCCTGCCGCTCCCTCTGTATCTCAGCTCCTGGGCTGTCGTCTCTGTTCCTGCCGCTCCCTCTGTATCTCAGCTCCTGCCTGGGCTGTCGTCTCTGTTCCTTCGCCTGCCGCTCCCTCTGTATCTCAGCTCCTGGGCTGTCGTCTCTGTTCCTGCCGCTCCCTCTGTATCTCAGCTCCTGGGCTGTCGTCTCTGTTCCTGCCGCTCCCTCTGTATCTCAGCTCCTGGGCTGTCGTCTCTGTTCCTGCCGCTCCCTCTGTATCTCAGCTCCTGGGCTG
The DNA here is from genome assembly GCF_013265735.2 of Oncorhynchus mykiss. NCBI lineage: Eukaryota > Metazoa > Chordata > Actinopteri > Salmoniformes > Salmonidae > Oncorhynchus > Oncorhynchus mykiss. The sequence continues at coordinate 52,399,441 of NC_048585.1, read as the reverse complement.
TCGTCTCTGTTCCTTCGCCTGCCGCTCCCTCTGTATCTCAGCTCCTGGGCTGTCGTCTCTGTTCCTGCCGCTCCCTCTGTATCACAGCTCCTGGGCTGTCGTCTCTGTTCCTGCCGCTCCCTCTGTATCTCAGCTCCTGGGCTATGTTGTGTGAAGCCATCGGGAGAGAACGGCTGCCTCTTTACAATAGGCGAGTGAGCTCTGCTAATTCATCCAGTGAGGAGACTGCTCAGGCCATGTGCAAATCAAACAAGGAGGAAATTGGGATTGGGCATAGCGCTGCGTTTTGAAAAATGATGCACAGAGGATTCAGAGTTAAATTAAATTGTTTTTTTTGTCCTTTTCTTTGCTCAATATTCCTTTTTTCTTTATTTTTCCTTTTATAATTTCCCCCATCCTTTCTTCCTCATTCAAGTGCAAAGCAGAGCTGATGACACTCATTAAATCAGACTGGTAGGGATTTTTTACTCTTAAAAAAAAATCTTGTTGTCACGGCAATACGGCGTGACAGCCACTCGAGCTTTGAGTCTGCTGTTTCAGAACGGCGTCTTTTTTTATTGGTCTTGATGTTATGAATGGTAATTAATTTAGAAAAAAGTTGCCCAGCTGCTGAGGAAAGTGTGTGATGTGAAAGGCTATTTAAGCTATATTTAAGAAGTCTTCAAAACGCCCAGCATTTACATAAATGTGTTCAATGGCGGCAGATTGAAGATACTTTTGTGGGGCCAGATGCATGGTCAATAGTAATATAGTCACATTTTAAATGGCGGGCCTATGTGAGAATGTCTAGAGCGAAGTAGTGCAATTATGTTCAATGAAAAATTAGCTTGCTCATGACCAGAATCCAATGCATGCTGTACAGTGAGGTCACGCTGCCCCAACGAGAATAAATGATTGCGTTGACACACCACACTGTTTTTCTATTTTCTTCCAGAGTGGTTCTTGGATGCCTTTTGAACCAGTCACCGAAGGAGCATTTTGTCAAAGGAAATGTTACCTATCTATGTACTGTAGCCTACACAGTAATGTAATTCATATATACAGTGGGGGGAAAAAGTATTTAGTCAGCCACCAATTGTGCAAGTTCTCCCACTTAAAAAGATGAGAGAGGCCTGTAATTTTCATCATAGGTACACTTCGAATATGACATACAAAATTAGGAAAAAAAATCCAGAAAATGACATTGTAGGATTTTTAATGAATTTCTTTGCAAATTATGGTGGAAAATAAGTATTTTGTCACATACAAACAAGCAAGATTTCTGGCTCACACAAACCTGTAACTTCTTCTTTAAGGGGCTCCTCTGTCCTCCACTCGTTACCTGTATTAATGGCACATGTTTGAACTTGTTATCAGTATAACAGACACCCTGTCCACAACCTCAAACAGTCACACTCCAAACTCCACTATGGCCAAGACCAAAGAGCTGTCAAAGGACACCAGAAATAAAATTGTAGACCTGCACCAGGCTGGGAAGAGTGAATCTGCAATAGGTAAGCAGCTTGGTTTGAAGAAATCAACTGTGGGAGCAATTATTAGGAAATGGAAGACATACAAGACCACTGATAATCTCCCTCGATCTGAGGCTCCACGCAAGATCTCACCCCGGGGGGTCAAAATGATCACAAGAACAGTGAGCAAAAATCCCAGAACCACACGGGGGGGCCAAGTGAATAACCTGCAGAGAGCTGGGACCAAAGTAACAAAGCGTACCATCAGTAACACACTACGCCGCCAGGGACTCAAATCCTGCAGTGCCAGACGTGTCCTCCTGATTAAGCCAGTACATGTCCGGGCCCGTCTGAAGTTTGCTGGAGAGCATTTGGATGATCCAGAAGAAGACTGGGAGAATGTCATATGGTCAGATGAAACCAAAATATAACTTTTTGGTAAAAACTCAACTCGTCGTGTTTGGAGGACAAAGAATGCTGAGTTGCATCCAAAGAACACCATACCTACTGTGAAGCATGGGGGTGGAAACATCATGCTTTGGGGCTGTTTTTCTGCAAAGGGACCAGGACGACGTGTAAAGGAAAGAATGAATCGGGCCATATATCGTGAGATTTTGAGTGAAAACCTCCTTCCATCATCAGCAAGGGCATTGAAGATGAAACGTGGCTGGGTCTTTCAGCATGACAATGATCCCAAACACACCGCCCGGGCAACGAAGGAGTGGCTTCGTAAGAAGCATTTCAAGGTCCTGGAGTGGCCTAGCCAGTCTCCAGATCTCAACCCCATAGAAAATCTTTGGAGGGAGTTGAAAGTCCATGTTGCCCAGCAACAGCCCCAAAACATCACTGCTCTAGAGGAGACCTGCATGGAGGAATGGGACAAAATACCAGCAATAGTGTGTGAAAACCTTGTGAAGACTTACAGAAAATGTTTGACCTCTGTCATTGCCAACAAAGGGTATATAACAAAGTATTGAGATAAACTTTTGTCATTGACCAAATACTTATGTTCCACCATAATTTGAAAATAAATTAATAAAATATCCTACAATGTGATTTTCTGGATTTTTTTTTCTCATTTTGTCTGTCATAGTTGAAGTGTACCTATGATGAAAATTACAGGCCTCTCTCATCTTTTTAAGTGGGAGAACTTGCACAATTGGTGGCTGACTAAATACTTTTTTTGCCCCACTGCATCTATATAGTGCCAGTCAAAAGTTTGGACACACCTACTCATTCAAGGGTTTTTCTTTATTACTATTTTCTACAAAGTAGAATAATAGTGAATACATCAAAACTATGAAATAACACATATGGCTTCATGTCGTAACCAAAAAAGTGTGAAACATTCTCTCAACCAGCTTCATGAGGAATGCTTTTCCAACAGTCTTGAAGGAATTCCCACATATGCTGAGCACTTGTTGGCTGCTTTTCCTTCAGTCTGCGGTTCAATTCATCCCAAACCATCTCAATTGGGTTGAGTTTGGGTGATTGTGGAGGCCAGGTCATCTGATACAGCACTCCATCACTCTCCTTCTTGGTCAAGTAGCCCTTACACAGCCTGGAGGTGTGTTGGGTCATTGTCCTACTAAGCACAAACCAGATGTGATGGCGTATCGCTGCAGAATGTTGTGGTAGCCATGCTGGTTAAGTGTGCCTTTTTTAAATTCTAAATAAATCATAGACAGTGTCACAGCAAACCGTCCCCACACCATCACACCACCTCCTCCATGCTTCACGGTTGGAACCACACATGCAGCGATAATCTGTTCACCTGTGTCTCACAAAGACTTTGGAATTTGGAATCATCAGACCTAAGGACAGATTTCCACCAGTCTCATGTCCATTGTTCGTGTTTCTTGGCCCAAGCAAGTCTTCTTCTTATTGGTATCCTTTAGCAGTGGTTTCTTTGCAGCAATTTGACCATGAAGGCCTGATTCATGCAGTCTCCTCTCAACAGTTGATTTTGAGATGTGTCTGGTACCCGAACTCTGTGAAGCATTTATTTTGGCTGCAATCTGAGGTACAGTTAACTCTAATGAACTTGTAGTCTGCAGAAGAGGGTCTTCTTTTCATATAGTGAGGGTCCTCATGAGAGCCAGTTTCATCATAGCGCTTGATGGTTTTTGCGACTGCACTTGAAGAAACTTTCAAAGTTCTTGAAATTCTCCTTATTGACTGACCTTCATGTCTTAAAGTAATGATGGACTGTCATTTCTCTTTGCTTATCTGAGCTATTCTTGCCGTAATACGGACTTGGTCTTTTACAAAATAGGGCTATCTTCTGTATAGCACCCCTACCATATAGATTCAATGGTTGTACAGATTGGGAGGTCTGTCTGTAATAAAGATATGCTCTGCTTTTTGACACCACACTCCAAAAAGCAAGATACGCAGGCTCTAGTTTTGTCTAATCTTGATTATTGTCCAGTTGTGTGGTCCAGTAGTGCAAGGAAAGCCCTAGTTAAGCTGCAGCTGGCCTAGAACAGAGTGGCACGTCTTGCTCTTCATTGTAATCAGAGGGGCTGATATAAATACTATGCATGCCATTCTCTCTTGGTTACGAGTTGAGGAGAGACTGACTACATCACTTCTTATTTTTATAAGAAACATTATTATGTTGAAAATTCCAAACATTTTGCACCGTGAACGGCTCTGACACACACACTTACCCCACCTGACATGCCACCAGGGTTTTTTCACAGTCCCACAACGCCTCTCCCCTATTTGACCTAGATAGTTTGTGTGTATGCATTGATATGTAGTCTACGTGTGTCTTTTTAAAACATGTATATAGTTCTGTCCTTGAGCCGTTCTTATCTGTTAATGTTCGGTATTATGTTATGGTTTGTGTGGACCCCTGGAAGAGTAGTTGCTGATTTTGCAACAGCTAATGTGTATCCTAATAAAATACAATATAAAAAAAAAACTTGTCACAACACAACTGACTGCGTCAAATGCATTAAGAAGGAAAGAAATTCAACAAATTAACTTTTAACAAGGCACACCTGTTAATTGAGATGCATTCCAGGTGATTACCTCATGCAGCTGGGTTGAGAGAATGCCAAGAGTGTGCAAAGCTGTCATCAAGGCAAAGGGTGGCTACTTTGAAGAATCTCAAATATAAATATATATTTTACACTTATTTGGTTACTACATGATTCCATATGTGTTATTTCATTGTTTTGATGTCTTCACTATTATTCTACAATGTAGAAAATAGTAAAAATAAAGAAAAACCCTGGAATGAGTAGGGGTGTCCAAACGTTTGACTGGTACTATATATATATATATATATATATATAACATTAGCAGACATTTTGAAAGTTTCGATCTAACCCACAGACGTGATAATTTCTAAAGAATCGTCCATCCTCCCATCACCCACTACTATCAGCAGGCCCTTAGCACATTCCCTAGATTGAACAGGATCTATATTTATGCTATAACAATCATTATAAATCTGTGTGTGTGTGTGTGTGTGTGTGAGCAATTTTGGGGTTTGTAACCCTGCTATTCTCCTCTGTCGTGTAAGCCTACTTCATCTGTACAATTGCCCGCTAATGCAAGCTAATATGCAACACAACATGATTCATATAAATCATAAGTGGCTAATCAGTTAGCCTGTCCTCTAATCAAAACCATTGTATTCAAAAGCTCTGATATTGATTGAGAACAATATCTTCTAGTCAGAGCAATACAACCCTTCTATTGTTGGGACACAATCTAGACATCAAATCATTATGTCTATATCCAAGCCTGTATATACATTTCGGTTAAGGCAATGTTTGAACTTGACTTGATTAGCAGTCCAATATACAGGCCAATATTAGGCTTTCAATAAACTTAGGGCTCCTTGTAGAAACGACTCTTCTGAATGACTAGGCAGTGGAGGCTGCATTGAACTAGACACTGAAGTGCAACGTGTGTTCGAGACACAGATAAATGGGGAGTTGAGTGTAACTCTTGTACGAAATCAGTGTCATGCTGATATTAAAGGGCTGTGATCACCAGAAAACTGCTAGTCCTGGTGGCTACCTAGGCATAGTCAACAGAAATGCTAGCAGAATCCAAACTCCGTAGAAAATCAGTGTACATTTTGAACCAGGTTTTCTTCTTATCGTTGTTGCAGTTCTCTGTTTTGCGTTTCAGATAGGTTGCTACTTGTGATGGACGTGCCTGGGTAACCAGGCAGTAGATATGAAGGCATAACACTCCCCTATAAGACTAAAAGACATTCTAATCTGCTTACGCCACTGTGAGCAGGAAGAGAAATGGGCTTCGCATTACAGGACCAATAGAACACACACATACTCCCCACCCCAGCCCAGCCGACTCCGATCTTTATCACAGAACTTTTATTCAAGAGTATCACCTGTGTGTGTGTGAACCTCTGTGCGACAGGTAAAGGGGTTATAAATCATTGTCTCAGTGTGTGAGAGCATACGTCTGTGTTTTCCCTGGCGTTTTTCTCAGTGAGGAGACTTCTGGCGTATCTTGGCAGTCGAAATGGATGGTAGTCATTGTTATTTATGAGGTTGTCCACTCGTCATGGCGTGTCACCGTCTTCACAGACAGTCAGGCTCGGCAAAATGATAATCAGACACATGCCTTTTGTTGGACCCTGACAGATAGGAACCAGTGGTAACACCATGTACACTGAGTGTACAAAACATTATTAGCCTTCAAATTCACACTATATCACCAAGACTTCTATATCACCAAGCCTTCTATATCACCTAGGCTTCTATATCACCAAGCCTTCTATATCACCTAGGCTTCTATATCACCTAGGCTTCTATATCACCAAGCCTTCTATATCACCTAGGCTTCTATATCACCTAGGCTTCTATATCACCAACCCTTCTATATCACCAAGCCTTCTATATCACCTTGGCTTCTATATCACCAAGCCTTCTATATCACCTAGTCTTCTATATCACCTATGCTTCTATATCACCAAGCCTTTTATATCACATAGGCTTCTATATCACCAAGCCTTCTATATCACCAAGCCTTCTATATCACCTAGGCTTCTATATCACCTAGCCTTCTATATCACCTAGCCTTCTATATCACCTAGCCTTCTATATCACCTAGCCTTCTATATCACACTACATCGCCAAGCCTTCTATATCACCTAGCCTTCTATATCACCTAGGCTTCTATATCACCTAGCCTTCTATATCACCTAGCCTTCTATATCACCTAGCCTTCTATATCACCTAGCAGGGTAGCCTAGTGGTTAGAGCGTTGGACTAGTAACCGGAAGGTTGCGAGTTCAAACCCCCGAGCTGACAAGGTACAAATCTGTCGTTCTGCCCCTGAACAGGCAGTTAACCCACTGTTCCCAGGCCGTCATTGAAAATAAGAATTTGTTCTTAACTGACTTGCCTGGTTAAATAAAGGTAAAATAAATAAAATAAAAAAACTACATCGCCAAGCCTTCTATATCAACAAGCCTTCTATATCACCTAGCCTTCTATATCACACTATATCACCTAGCCTTCTATATCACCTAGCCTTCTATATCACACTATCACCTTGCCTTCTATATCACCTAGCCTTCTATATCACCAAGCCTTCTATATCAAATAGCCTTCTATATCACCTTGCCTTCTATATCACCTAGCATTCTATATCACCTTGCCTTCTATTTCACCTAGCCTTCTATATCACACTATATCACCTATCCTACCATATCACCTAGCCTTCTATATCAAATAGCCTTCTATATCACCTTGCCTTCTATATCACCTAGCATTCTATTTCACCTAGCCTTCTATTTCACCTAGCCTTCTATATCACACTATATCACCTATCCTACCATATCACCTAGCCTTCTATATCAAATAGCCTTCTATATCACCTAGCCTTCTATATCACCTAGCCTTCTATATCAAATAGCCTTCTATATCACCTAGCCTTCTATATCACACTATATCACCTATCCTACCATATCACCTAGCCTTCTATATCAAATAGCCTTCTATATCACACTATATCACCTATCCTACCATATCACCTAGCCTTCTATATCAAATAGCCTTCTATATCACACTATATCACCTAGCCTACCATATCACCTAGCCTTCTATATCACCTAGCCTTCTATATCACACTATATCACCTAGCCTTCTCTATCACCTAGCCTTCTATATCACCCTGCCTTCTATATCACCTAGCCTTCTACAGTGCCTTGCGAAAGTATTCGGCCCCCTTGAACTTTGCGACCTTTTGCCACATTTCAGGCTTCAAACATAAAGATATAAAACTGTATTTTTTTGTGAAGAATCAACAACAAGTGGGACACAATCATGAAGTGGAACGACATTTATTGGATATTTCAAACTTTTTTAACAAATCAAAAACTGAAAAATTGGGCGTGCAAAATTATTCAGCCCCTTTACTTTCAGTGCAGCAAACTCTCTCCAGAAGTTCAGTGAGGATCTCTGAATGATCCAATGTTGACCTAAATGACTAATGATGATAAATACAATCCACCTGTGTGTAATCAAGTCTCCATATAAATGCACCTGCACTGTGATAGTCTCAGAGGTCCGTTAAAAGCGCAGAGAGCATCATGAAGAACAAGGAACACACCAGGCAGGTCCGAGATACTGTTGTGAAGAAGTTTAAAGCCGGATTTGGATACAAAAAGATTTCCCAAGCTTTAAACATCCCAAGGAGCACTGTGCAAGCGATAATATTGAAATGGAAGGAGTATCAGACCACTGCAAATCTACCAAGACCTGGCCGTCCCTCTAAACTTTCAGCTCATACAAGGAGAAGACTGATCAGAGATGCAGCCAAGAGGCCCATGATCACTCTGGATGAACTGCAGAGATCTACAGCTGAGGTGGGAGACTCTGTCTATAGGACAACAACCAGTCGTATATTGCACAAATCTGGCCTTTATGGAAGAGTGGCAAGAAAGCCATTTCTTAAAGATATCCATAAAAAGTGTTGGTTAAAGTTTGGCACAAGCCACCTGGGAGACACACCAAACATGTGGAAGAAGGTGCTCTGGTCAGATGAAACCAAAATTTAACTTTTTGGCAACAATGCAAAACGTTATGTTTGGCGTAAAAGCAACACAGCTGAACACACCATCCCCACTGTCAAACATGGTGGTGGCAGCATCATGGTTTGGGCCTGCTTTTCTTCAGCAGGGACAGGGAAGATGGTTAAAATTGATGGGAAGATGGATGGAGCCAAATACAGGACCATTCTGGAAGAAAACCTGATGGAGTCTGCAAAAGACCTGAGACTGGGACGGAGATTTGTCTTCCAACAAGACAATGATCCAAAACATAAGGCAAAATCTACAATGGAATGGTTCAAAAATAAACATATCCAGGTGTTAGAATGGCCAAGTCAAAGTCCAGACCTGAATCCAATCGAGAATCTGTGGAAAGAACTGAAAACTGCTGTTCACAAATGCTCTCCATCCAACCTCACTGAGCTCGAGCTGTTTTGCAAGGAGGAATGGGAAAAAATGTCAGTCTCTCGATGTGCAAAACTGATAGAGACATACCCCAAGCGACTTACAGCTGTAATCGCAGCAAAAGGTGGCGCTACAAAGTATTAACTTATAAGGGGGCTGAATAATTTTGCACACCCAATTTTTCAGTTTTTGATTTGTTAAAAAAGTTTGAAATATCCAATAAATGTCGTTCCACTTCATGATTGTGTCCCACTTGTTGTTGATTCTTCACAAAAAAATACAGTTTTATATCTTTATGTTTGAAGCCTGAAATGTGGCAAAAGGTCGCAAAGTTCAAGGGGGCCGAATACTTTCGCAAGGCACTGTATATCACCCATCCTACTATATCACCTAGTCTTCTATATCACCAAGCCTTCTATATCACCAAGCCTTCTATATCACCAAGCCTTCTATATCACCTAGCCTTCTATATCACCTTGCCTTCTATAACACCCTGCCTTCTATATCAACAAGCCTTCTATATCACATAGTCTTCTATATCACCTGCCTTTTATATCACCTAGCCTTCTACATCACCTAGCCTTCTATATCATCTAGCCTTCTATATCACACTATATCACTTAGCCTTCAAAATCACCTAGCTTTCTATATCACCTAGAATTCTATTTCACACTACATCACCTAGTCTTCTATGTCACCAAGCCTTCTATATCACCTAGTCTTCTATATCACCTAGAATTCTATTTCACACTACATCACCTAGCCTTCTATATCACCAATCCTTCCATATCACCAATCCTTCTATATCACCTATCCTTCTATATTGCTAAATTGCATTGAGATTTAGTGACTGGGCAGGCCACTGCAGGAAGCTGAATTCACTGTCATGTTCGTGGAACCATTCCTGGACAATCCTAGACTTGTGGCACTATCCTGCATTGCTCCACTTTTATCAAGGGGCCCAATGTGTGCCACACTCCACACCATCACCACCAGCCTGCAATGTTGACACGCAGCATGACGGATGCATGTACTCGTGGTTTTCTCCATTCCCTAGTCCTCCCATCTGTGTGAAACAGCAGGAACCGGGATTCATCAGACCAGGAAATGTTTTTCCAATTCTCCAGTGTCCAGTGTTTTCGTTCCTTAGCCCACTGCAACTACAGCTTTGTGTTTTTTTGCTGATAGAACTGTGACTCTGTAAGGTCATCGGCTGCCATACCCCATTCATGTCAAGATACAACGAGTTGTGCATTCTTTATGGGTCTTTGGGCACCAATGTTGTGCCGTACTGTCAGTTGATTAACTGTAGCCGTTTGTTGCTCTGCACAATTCCTGTCAGCCTCCTTTGTCCTCTTTCATCAGTGACCCGTTTTCGACCACTGACCTGCCGTTTGCTGGATGTCCTTTGGGTGATGGACCATTCTTGATACACACAGGAAACTGTTGAGCATGAAAAACCAAGCAGTGTTGCAATACTTGACACACACAAACCGGTGCACCTGGTACCCCGTTCAAAGAAACTTAAATCTTTTGTCTTGCCCATTCATCTGCGCTGATTGAAGTGGATTTAACAGGTGACATCAATAAGGGATCATAACTTTCACCTGGATTCACCTGGTCAGTCTATGTCATGGTGTTAAATATATGTATTTTTGTGTGTGTGTGTGTGTGGGTGGGTGGGTGTGTGTGTGTGTTGTGTGTGTGTGTGTGTGTGTGGGGGGGGGGGGGGGGGGGGGTGGTTGGGTGTGTGTGTGTGGGTGTGTGTGTTTGTGTGTTTGTGGGTGTTTGCCATGACATGAATGGCAGGATGCCATTTTGCAGTCATGCATGTGTTGGCTAGATTTGTAATTATAATTTGAAAAGGCTTCTGATATTCCCGCTCATCTGACACTCAACAGAACTATGTGTGTGTGTGTCTGTGTCGGACGGTGAGTGTTGCTGTGTGTCAGTGTGAGTGTGTGTGTGTGTGTGGTCTGTGTGCGTGTGATGTGTACGATGTGCATGTGTGTACTATAAATCTCTCTGTGTGCTTTAGGAGGATCAGCCCTGCCTGCCAACTACATCATCAGATGTCACCAAATCAAGCCAGTGTATAAAATCTCTTACATTAAAACCTCACACACACACATCAAAATAACTGTTAGCTGGTGTGAAAAAATAAAAAGAAAAACCACTCTTTTCCCGCAAGCACTGATTTGCTGATAAATAATTTGTTGAGGGAAAATGTGATACGATTGTGATGATACGATTGTGATGTGTGATTTTCTCATCAAGCTATCTGAAGACGAATGCACTAATTCCAAGTCGCTCTGAATAAGAGTGTCTGCTAAATGACTAAAATGTCATGTAAAATGCTGTTACAGTGGATCTTCCCAGATTACCCCAGAGGGCTTCAGTGGGGGTTGCAGTAAGGGGGTGAGTGTGCTGTGGTCGGGAGCCAGCGGATAACGGCCCTGTGTGTAACCCCAGCTTTTTCGAACGAATGGGGCCGAACCTGGCGCCACTGGCCCCTCTCTCTCGCCTCTCGTCTCCGTGACATTTGTCAGGGCTGCATGACGCCATGAGTGACAGCTAGAAGCTCTTTGGAGTGAGTGTGAGCAGAGAGGGCCTGGCAGAGGGAGATAAGAGAGGCGGACCACGCACACACACACACACACACACACACACTCGCAGTGGCACAAACACACACACACAGGCACAATAATGCACATGCACGCTCACACACACACACACACACACACGCCCAGACATTTATATGAACACACATGAAATCTTTCGCACGCCCACGGTCATTTCTGTATGCATAATATCCAGAGGCAATCTCCAATGGTCCCTGGCACACAACCAGGACTCTCTCTCACACACACACTATCTTCATGGAAACAAACAAACACACAGCTGCATATAGCCTAAATTTACAGTTTTGCTTATGTGCACATGTAGTGAATCTCACACCTCAGTAGGTAAGCACATATACTTACGTACATGTGGGAATCACATTTCTCATTTACAGATATTGGATCTTCATTTGATCACTCTTTTGTTGCTGAGAATTTACCTGCACCGCAGGAAATGGAGGTGAACTTTGCGTTTTACATACATTTAACAAAAATATAAATGCAACATGTCAAGTGTTGGTCCCATGCTTCATGAGCTGAAAAAAGATCCCAGAATTTTTCCTTATGTGCAAAAAGCTTATTTCTCTATAAGGTTGTGCACAAATACGTTTACATATTTACAGGTCAGTACAGGTGCATCAAAGCTTGGACTGAGAGACTGAAAAACAGCTTCTATCTCAAGGTCATCAAATAGCCACCACTAGCCGGCCTCCACCCGGTCACGTAACCCTGCACCTTAATTTGCAAATAAATTAATAAAAAATCATACAATGTGATTTTCTGGATTTTTTTTCTCATTTTGTCTGTCATAGTTGAAGTGTACCTATGATGAAAATTACAGGCCTCTCTCATCTTTTTAAGTGGGAGAACTTGCACAATTGGTGGCTGACTAAATACTTTTTTTGCCCCACTGTATTTGGTCGGATTCCTTATATGATCTCTAACTCAGTAAAATCTTGTAGTATGTTGGGTTTCATATTTTTGTTCAGTATAAATTGACTGAAAACTCAGACTACCATACGTTTATGCATTACACTTTTCATGGCACCTAATTCCAGCAGTTACTAGCCTAACCACAGATCAAGCCACATTATGGAATACATGTTCAAATCCTGTTGCTGCAAGATTATTTTGCTCCGACAATACTGGTCAAATGACATTTGTACAGTATGACACTTTGGATAAGATACAGTACATCAATATTTTACGAAGATGCAGTTTTGCTCTATATGTTTCCCCAATGGGTTTTTATTTTTACACAGAGTCTAAAGCAGCAATCTGTTGGTTTGATTTGTGTTGTCTTTTAAGAATTAATGAAGCATCTATGATGTTATTACTCCTTATGTCCCTATGTTTTATGACTACTGCATACACACACACACACACACACACACACACACACACACACACACACACACACACACACACACCTCATACTGAAGGAATTAAATCATTTTCACACCAGCAGCTCTGCAAGCGAGCAAGGCTCATCTATATGTATGCCCATACACAAACACCCACACATACACCCACACACACACACACACACACACACACACACACACACAGACACACACAGCCCAGCTTGCCACCGTTCCTCGAGGATAGAGGCAGATGGCGGCTGTTAAAAAACACAATTCCCCAAACCTGGGTGCCGAGCCTGAAGAGAGCCCATTGATCATAGAAATGAAGTGGAGATGACATTGATCATTCTTCCACCTCCACATGCCTTCCAAAGCCCGCATCACACAAGCAAAGAACAAAGAGACACGCAAGGCCTCTTAGAGAATGGCTTTATCACAAATCACCAGCCTTGTCCAAGCAGACAGTATCACACATTTTCTGTATACAGCGTTTTCAAAGGGAATTTAAATGCAACTGATATGTGATTGCATTGCATTGCATTGCATTGAATTGCATTGCATGACTGTTGATTCTAGAATCCTTTGGTGAAACAATAACAAAGCCGGCTCTGCCTCTTTTTTTGGCAAAAGCTAAGGGATGTAACCAATCTCAGATCAATAGACAGAACTATGGATGCAAGGACTGACCATCCGTGCTATCATAATTAGAGTTTTAACCATGTTTTGAGTAAATTGTTTATAAACAGTGGAGTTAAACAAGGTTATATTATTGGTTCTAATGGAGACTGATGGATGAACTAAGCTCATGAGGCATAGCTACTGTATATTCTTAAAGAATCCATGTGTATATGTCATTTATTTCTACGTCCAAATATGGATTGAGGCAAGCAACTGTGGATTCTATGTATATATGTTTCACGTAAGGAGGTTTTGACGTTACATTTTACAAGCGTAGGGAGTCAATTGAAAGCTCTATGCAAAACAAAAAAACAACACATTTTTTGATAGTGGATTTATTTTCCCATTCATTCTTAACGTGGACTTAATTATGTGTAACTGGGTAACTGATAATGATGGAATGTCCTGAAACACATATCCCATCCCAGTCTCTTCAATCCTCTCCAGGCAGGCCAAATCCCTTTAGTGTGTATCCATCTTTATCTCGATAGGTGCTAGCTCTCGCTATAGAGTAATTAGTCATAATTACTGGGCTGTATATCGGAAGAGATTGAAACAGATAACCGCAGACGACTGTCTGAAACAAACCCTTCTCTCAAAGTCGCCCCCTTAAACTTTAACACCCTTCGACAGCACATTGATTCTAAATGTCACCCTGCTTTGACGTGGGATCATAGTGCTGTGGTCAAAAGTAGTGTACTAAACAGTGAATAGTGTGCGAATTGGGACGCAATCTATCCCCAATCTAATCCCATGTAGACACACAGTGGTAGCACTTTATTTCACGGTAAACACACTTACCAAGTATTTACTAAGCAATTACACGGTAGCAACACAAGCCCAGTCTAACAACGGTAAGACTGTAGACACACAATCATATGTGTTAGCCCTAAACTTCTTGTATGGAATGGAAACCGGCCAGCTAGCCCAGTAGTGGTACATCACCTTGGGCTTTGATTGTAAATGAAAGCCCTAGGGTTGGATCCGTTGCTGGAGGATAGTATCCAGTAGAGAACACAGCTTCCAGTTTCAATTTTCACTTCTTCCCTGTTCAGATAAAGCTCTTTCTTTGGTATAAGGAGGGCTGGATAATTGCATATAATTGGATTTAACAGTTCACTGACCTTGTGGTCAGACTATCCTGTCCTGACAATAGCAGGCTTGGGAAAGTGTTTGTCTCTGTGTGTGTGTCCTTGCGCATGCGTGTGTGTGTCCTTGCGCATGCGTGTGTGCGTGCGTGTGTGCGTCCGTGCGCATGCGTGTGTGCGTGCATCCGCTTCTGGTGTGTGAGTATCATCCAGCCGGGGCATATTACAGTACCGGTATGACCGCTGTTACTCTGTTGTCACCAGTTCACCATTGCATCCTTTAGTCTGATGAGCCCACAGTGCTTCTAGGCCATGTAAGTTTGCTCAGCCCACATTGCTTCTAGGCCATGTTAGCTCGCTCAGCCCACAGTGCTTCTAGGCCATGTTAGCTCGCTCAGCCAACAGTGCTTCATGGCCGTGTTTTAGCTTACTCAGCCCACAGGGCTTCTAGACCATGTTAGCTTGCTCAGCCCACATTGCTTCTAGGCCATGTTAGCTTGCTCAGCCCACATTGCTTCTAGGCCATGTTAGCTCGCTCAGCCAACAGTGCTTCATGGCCGTGTTTTAGCTTACTCAGCCCACAGGGCTTCTAGACCATGTTAGCTTGCTCAGCCCACAGGGCTTATAGACCATGTTAGCTTGCTCAGCCCACAGGGCATCTAGACCATGTTAGCTTTTTCCCTCGCTCTCACGTATCATCACCACGTATCTCTGTGCTCTCAGTTGAAGACTTACTATTCCTACTAGCCAGGACGCATCATTCAAAGATGCATGTAAAGGAGGGTTGAGGGGTTTTCTGAAAGATAAAGACCCTCTACTGCTTGAGGTGATATTCATTATACTGAATAATCACAACCCAGCAGTTCTGTGGTTATGCCATACCAATCTTTCAGTTGGCTGTTGCTCTTAAAAATGAGACCAGGACAGACGGGGAAGTACCTTAAGTACAGTATGAGATCAGGACAGATGAGTAGGTACCTCTAGTAGAGAATTAGATCAGGACAGAAGTAGGTACCTCTAGTAGAGAATTAGATCAGGACAGAAGTAGGTACCTCTAGTACAGTAAGAGATCAGGACAGAAGTAGGTACCTCTAGTACAGTATGAGAGCAGGACAGAAGTAGGTACTTCTAGTACAGTATGATATCAGGACAGAAGAGTAGATACCACCTCTAGTATAGTAAGAGATCAGGACAGAAGAGTAGATACCACCTCTAGTTCAGTAAGAGATCAGGACAGAAGTAGGTAACTCTAGTACAGTATAAGATAAGGAAAGAAGAGTAGATACCTCCTCTAATACAGTATGAGATCAGGACAGAAGAGTAGGTACATCCTCTAGTACATAATGAGATCAGGTCAGAAGAGTAGATACCTCCTCTAGTACAGTAAGAGATCAGGACAGAAGAGTAGATACCTCCTCTAGTACAGTAAGAGATCAGACAGAAGAGTAGATACCACCTCTAGTACAGTATGAGATTAGGACAGAAGAGTAGATACCTCCTCTAGTACAGTAAGAGATCAGGACAGAAGTAGGTACCTCTAGCCCAGTATGAGATCAGGACAGAAGAGCAGGTACATCCTCTAGTACAGAATGAGATCAGTAGAAGAGTAGGTACCTCTAGTACAGAATGAGATCAGGACAGAAGAGTAGGTACATCCTCTAGTACAGAATGAGATCAGGACAGAAGAGTAGGTACATCCTCTAGTACAGAATGATATCAGGACAGAAGAGTAGGTACCTCTAGTACAGAATTAGATCAGGACAGAAGAGTAGGGACCTCTAGTACAGTATGAGATCAGGACAGAAGAGTAGGTACATCCTCTAGTACAGTATGATATCAGGACAGAAGAGTAGGTACCTCTAGTACATAATTAGATCAGGACAGAAGAGTTGGTACCTTCTCTAGTAAAGTATGAGTTCAGAACAGGAGAGTTGGTACCTCCTCTAGTAAAGTATGAGATCAGGACAGAAGAGTTGGTACCTCCTCTAAAACAGTATGAGATCAGGACAGAAGAGTAAGTACCTCCTAGTGCAGTATGAGATCGGGACAGAAGAGTAAGTACCTCCTTTAGTACAGTTTGAGAACAGGACAGAAGTAGGTACTTCTAGTACAGTATGATATCAGGACAGAAGAGTAGATACCACCTCTAGTACAGTAAGAGATCAGGACAGAATAGTAGATACCACCTCTAGTTCAGTAAGAGATCAGGACAGAAGTAGGTAACTCTAGTACTGTATGAGATCAGGACAGAAGTAGGTACCTCTAGTACAGTATGAGGTCAGGACAGAAGAGCAGGTACATCCTATAGTACAGTATGATATCAGGACAGAAGAGTAGATACCACCTCTAGTACAGTAAGAGATCAGGACAGAAGTAGGTACCTCTAGTACAGTTTGAGATCAGGACAGAAGAGCAGATACCTCTAGTACAGAATGAGATCAGGAAAGTAGAGCAGGTACCTCTAGTAAAGTATGAGATCAGGACAGAAGAGCATGTACCTTTAGTACAGTATGAGATCAGGACAGGATATCAGGTACGTCTAGTACAGTATGAGATCAGGACAGAAGAGTGGGTACCTCTAGTACAGTATGAGAACAGGACAGAATAGCATGCACCTTTATTACAGTATGAGATCAGGACAGAATAGTAGATACCTCCTCTAGTACAGTAAGAGATCAGGACAGAAGAGTAGATACCACCTCTAGTACAGTATGAGATCAGGACAGAAGTAGGTACCTCTAGTACAGTATGAGATCAGGACAGAAGAGCAGGTACATCCTATAGTACAGTATGAGATCAGGACAGAAGAGTAGGTACCTCTAGTACAGTATGAGATCAGGACAGAAGTGCAGGTACCTTTAGTACAGTATGAGATCAGGACAGAAGCGTAGGTACCTCCTCTAGTACAGTATGAGATCAGGTCAGAAGAGTAGGTACCTCCTCTAGTACAGTATGAGAACAGCACAGAATATTAAGTACCTTTAGTGCAGTATGAGATAAGCAGAGATTTCTGGTGGGAGGAGCTATTGGAGAATGGGCTCACTGTAATGGCTGGAATGTAAAATTCAACAGTATTAATGCCCCCCTCCCCCCACTGTCATGTGTTGGAGACTGTGCCAAGAGCTGGTGACACAGGAAGAGCCATGTTCCTCTGATCTCGTGCCAGTGCTCACTGCGAGGTGGGGGTGAGGATTTGGGGGAGAGGGTGATACAGGATGGAACCCGGAGGTGGGACCAACACTTACGTTACACGGCGAGTGGGCAGACCCAATGAAAGGCACCAAAGTGAAACGCCACAAACAGAGTTTTCGGCTGTCCCCATAGTAAAACCCTTTGAAGAACCCTTTTTGGTTCCAGGTGGAACCTTTTTGGATTCACTATAGAGCACTTCCACAGAGGGTTCTACATGGAACCCAAATGGGTTCTACCTGGAACCAAAAAGGGTTCTCCTTTGGGGACAGCAAAGAACTCTTTTGGAACTATTTTTCTAAGAGTGTACATCAAATATTCCCTTGACCCATTTCTCCTTTTGAAAAAAAAGTTAGAGAAACAAAAATAGTTTGGTGAGCAGATTGTGAGTTTTTCTTAAAGCTCCATGGTGACAGTTTAAAACAGCATGCCAGATCTATAGAGGAAGTTAGGACAGATGGCTCCATCGGACCGGTTAAACCCCTACCTGATTTAAAAGTCCCTTGACATGGGAGGAATAGCCAAAAGCATGGTGATTGTGGTGTGTGTGTGTGTTTGTGTGTGTGTGTGTTGATGTTTGTGCGTGTGTGTACCTGTACTGCCCCGAGCATTGGCAGAACACACACACACCCACGTCAGGTGTGTTTGCGTGAATATGTAGTACCCATGGTTGCCGCCACAGGAGGAGTGTGTTATGCTCTTGGGCTCCAGGGATGACAGACCTCAATCTGTTGTCTTTGGGAAGACATTTAAGGTCAAATAGAAGAGGCAACACATTTGTCGGGAAATCTGAAGTCGAAAATCACAACCAGATATTAGGTTGATTACGATTCTGCTCATATTAGTTGATGGAAGTGGATAAGCAGTTGAAAACAGACAGTTCCACACTTCGTTACTCATGTGAGACATACAGACATTTACATAGATTTAGATCTGTTCTCTCTGATTTAAAACGTACTAACGTACACTAAATAATTGCTAATAGACGGTTGTATATTTTCCAATCACCTAGGCCTCATCAGTCTCGTTAGCCTGAGAGTGGCTACACTGAAAGAATACATGGTTGTCAATGTGGGTTTAATGGCGCGTAGGATTCGTGGCAATATAAAAAGGATTTACCCCTCCCGAAGGCAATATTACAGCAGGGAGATTTATGAAATGGTACGGGTTTCTTTTTTTTGACCTCTACCTGCAATCTTTGCTCCGTTTCCACCCCCCAAATTAGCTGGGGGTTCAGAAATATCATTTGAATATCAAATGGATCCTAATTTACTGACTGGATTCTATTATTTATTTTAAAGATGCTCCTCCTCATTGACTTTTCAGGGTAGGACTATATATTAAGAGGATCACCTTTCTGAGACCTGTCCGTGTGGTGCCAGGACAACAACCTCTCCCTCAACGTGAAAGGAGTACCGAACACGCCCCCATTCTCATTGACGGGGCTGTAGTGGAGCAGATTGAGAGCTTCAAGTTCCTTGGTGTCCACATCTCCAACAAACTATCATGGTCCAAGCACACCAAGACAGTTGTGAAGAGGGCACGACAAAACCTATTCCTCCTCAGGAGACTGAAAAGATTTGGCATGGGTCCTCAGATCCTCAAAAGGTTCTACAGCTGCACCATCGAGAGCACTGTTTGCATCACAGCTTGGAATGGCAACTGCTCGGCCTCTGACCGCAAGGCACTACAGAGGATAGTGTGTACTGGGGCCATGCATACTGCCATCCAGGGCCTCTATACAAGGCAGTGTCAAAGGAAGGCCCTAACAGTTGTCAAAGACTCCAGCCACCCTAGTCATAGACTGTTCTCTCTTCAACCGCACGGCAAGCGGTACCGAAGTGCCAAGTCTAGGTCCACAAGGCTTCTAAACAGCTTCTACCCCCAAGCCATAAGACTCAACATTTAATCAAATGGTTACCCAGACTATTTGCATTGCCCCCCAGCAAGACATCCTGTCTACAGCAGCAAGACCTCAACCTGTCAAATGACTTACAGAGAAATGTTTGGTTAAATGGGTTTCCATTGCATTTTCAACTCTACTGATGGTTTTGTCACAAAAACTGTTGCTGTGTGTATTCTCCCTCAAGCCGATACCACAACGACCCTCAAGGAACTACAATGGACTTTATGCAAACTAGAAACCACATGTCCTGAGGCCGCATTTATTGTAGCTGGAGATTTTAACAAAGCAAATTTGAGGAAAACACTATAGACATTCTATCAACACATTGACTGTAGTACTCACTTAGGAAAAACACTACACCGATCCCAAGGACTGTGGGCTCTCGTTCTGGCTGACGTGAGTAAGACATTTAAGCGTGTTAACCCTCGCAAGGCTGCCGGCCTAGACAGCATCCTTAGTGGCGTTCTCAGATCTTGCGCAGACCATCTGGCTGGAGTGTTTACAGATTGAATCTCTCCCTATCCCAGTCTGCTGTCCCCACTTGCTTCAACATGTCCACCATTGTTCCTGTATCCAAGAAAGCAAAGGTAACTGAACAAAATTATTATTGCCCCGTAGCACTCACTTCTGTTATCAGGAAGTGTTTTGAGAGGCTAGTTAAGGATCGGTTCACCTCTACCTTACCTGAGAGATGGGCAATTCCAATCCTCAGGGGCCTGATTGGTGTCACAGTTTTTCCCCAGCTAACACACATCACTCCAATAATCACCTAATCATGATCTTCAGTTTAGAATGCGATTTGATTGATCAGCTGTGTTTGCTAAGGATGGAGAAAAAGTGTAACACCAATCAGGCCCCCGAGGACTGGAGCTGACCACCCCTGATCCACTTCAATTTGCTTACCGACCAAAGAGAGACACAGACGATGCAATCGCAATACATACTGCCCTATCCCATCTGGACGAGAGGAATACCTATGTCAGAATGCTGTTCAGTGACTATAGCTCAGGCTTAAACACCATAGTACCCTCCGAGCTCATTATTAGGCTTGTGGCCCTGGGTCTGAACCCCGCCCTGTGCAACTGGGTCCTGGACTTCCTGACGGGCCAACCCCAGGTGGTGAAGGTAGGAAACAACACTTCCACTTCGCTTATTCTCAACACTGGGGCCCGCAAGGGTGCATGCTCAGACCCTCCTGTACTCCCTGTTCAATCATTATTGCGTTGCCACGCACGCCTCCAACTTAATCATCACGTTTGAAGACTACACAACAGTAGTAGGCCTAATTACCAACAATGACGAGACAGCCTATAGGGAGGAGGTAAGGGCCCTTGCAGAGTGGTGCCAGGAAAATAACCTTTCCCTCAACGTCAACAAAATATAGTAGCTGATCGTGGACTTCAGGAAACAGCAGAGGGAGCACACCCCTTTCCACATCGACAGGACCGCAGTGGAGAAGGGGGAAAGCTGTAAGTTCTTCTGTGTACACGTCACTGACAATCTGAAGTGGTCCACCCACACAGACAGTGTGGGGAAGAAGGCACAACAGTGCCTCTTCAACCTCAGGAGCCTGAAGAAATGCAGCTTGGCCCCTAAGACCCTTTTACAGATGCACAATTGAGAGCATCCTGTCGGGATGTATCACCGCATGGAACGGCAACTACACCGCCCGCAACCGCAAGGCTCTCCAGAGGGTGGTGCAGTCTGTCCAACGCATCACTGGGGGCACACTGCCTGCCCTCCAGGACACCTACAGAACTCAATGTCACAGGAAGGCCAAAAAGATAATCAAGGACATCAACCACACGAGCCACCGCTTGGGAAAGCTGGGACCGAAAGACCGAAAAACAGCTTCTATCTCAAAGCCATCAGACTGTTAAATAGCCATCACTAGCTGGCTACAATCCGGCCACTCAATCCTGCACCTTAAAAGGCTGCTGCCCCATATACATAGACATGGAATCATAATGGAACACTATTAAAAATGTTTACATACTGCTTTACTCATTTCATATGTATTTACTATTTTCTATTCCATTGTATTTAGTCAATGCCACTCTGACATTGCTCATTCTAATAGTTATATATTTCTTAATTCTATTCTTTTACTTTTAAATATGTATATTGTTGTGAAATGTTACATACTACTGCACTGTTGGAGTTATGAACACAAGCATTCTGCTACAACCGCAATAACATCTGCTAATTATGTGTATGTGACCAATAACATCTGCTAATTATGTGTATGTGACCAATAACATCTGCTAATTATGTGTATGTGACCAATAACATCTGCTAATTATGTGTATGTGACCAATAACATCTGCTAATTATGTGTATGTGACCAATAACATCTGCTAATTATGTGTATGTGACCAATTAAATGTGATTGAATTTGATTTGTTAACGTTATATAGCAAACGTGCCCACTCTGGTCTTGGCAACAGCTCGCAGTGCGGGTAGGCTACCTACTGTACATTTTGAGATTATGATGGATAAGAGTAATTATTTGTAAAATGGCAGCCAAGAATCAATCATCATGTCACCAGAATAAGACCCTTAATATTTATTGGAAAGGAGCTCATCAACATGCACTTTCACCACCCTATAAAGTTCATTATAACTTATCTGTAGCCTAATAAACTGCATTGTTTCCCAAGTCTTAGTGGGAGGACCACTCAACATTTCATCACATGACTCCAAGTTTCCTTCGATATGATAGTTATTATATCAATAGTTGTGCATAAAGGCGTTTCCACCGCAATTTCTCGCATAATTTATTTTACCAACACAAAATATCCCACCATGTTGAGCAGACAAATTGTCTGTCGGTATTTGTACATTTGTACAAATGCCATGCAATGTTCCACTTAAGCCCGGTAGAGCCTTTTTTTCATGCTCCAGGTAATTCATCCTCATGAAATGGTTGGATGGAAACCTGGTTAATTATTAATCAAGTTAATAAACGGCTTTAGCTGGGCTTCAGGCAGGTGGGGGCGGTGGTGGGACAAGACACATTTTGCATTGCTTTCTATTCCCGGAAAGCCCACTGGCTTTAACACACTTTGTATTCCCTTAGATATACCTAGGTTGTTCATTCAGAGATCGAGGTTGGGGCAGGTGATGGGACAAGACACATGTGTACTGTCTGCCTGTTCAGGGAAAGCCAGAAACCCCACTACCCCGCACAGACACAGTTAAACACAACCGATAACATGTTATCACACTTCAGCACCCATTGTATTCCCTCAGATTTACCTAGGATGGTTATTCAGAATCTCTGGCTTAGCGTTTCCATAGATGTTTGTCAGCGAGGCTCTTCTCGGGGCCCCTTCACATGTGAAATACGGTATATACCCAGCCGACCTGGCACAGACTATTTCACAGCACAGCAGCCCGGCTGCCTTGCACTTGTTGTTTAACATTGTCTAAATATTTGATTACAAGGTTCAGTACCGTTTAATTTTCTTGTGATCAACCCTGTCTGTTTTATTCTATGATTTTTCTCTTCCCTGCTCTAGAGTCTTTGTTTGGAGACAACGTGACAGAATTTTCCGTTGTTTCTCTTCCCTGCTCTAGAGTCTTTGTTTGGAGACGACGTGGCAGAATTTTCCGTTGTTTCTCTTCCCTGCTCTAGAGTCTTTGTTTGGAGACAACGTGACAGAATTTTCCGTTGTTTCTCTTCCCTGCTCTAGAGTCTTTGTTTGGAGACGACGTGGCAGAATTTTCCGTTGTTTCTCTTCCCTGCTCTAGAGTCTTTGTTTGGAGACAACGTGACAGAATTTTCCGTTGTTTCTCTTCCCTGCTCTTGAGTCTTTGTTTGGAGACGACGTGGCAGAATTTTCCGTTGTTTCTCTTCCCTGCTCTAGAGTCTTTGTTTGGAGATGACGTGGCAGATTCCCTGCTTCACTTTTCTTCTGCTATTTATTCAGTTTGTTTAATTACGCGTTTAGCATTTTGAGATAACGAGAAACTACACGGCTTTTAGCTCAGGTATAGAGACCAAACAAGATGATTTTATGGACTCAGAAACAGTTTGAGGGAATGGCTAGCCCCTGGCAGAACATGTTGGGCTTTCATTTGACACATCTGCTCAAGAGTACAGTATGAAACAACGTAGATTCAGCTCTTGGCAGGAATGACCATTCAACTTCGCCATGATTGCTCCACTATAAGTAATTCAGTATTCAAGTACAAATACTTCCAGCTGGAGGAGCATTAAGCCACCATTTAGGGTTTACAGAGACGCTATCTATCCCAGTGGCCTGGGTGTCACGCTCATTTCAACAGATATCCCATGGGGGGGGCCTAAAAAATATGATTCTACCTGCCAGAAATTCTTTATAATTGCTCACTGCTTCATGTCTTTGGCTGCATCCTCAGCATTGAACTCTTCTCTATCCTTTCATAGGAAAATAAAACCACTGTGAAGTCACTGATACTGCAGTAACAGTTTATCAGAGCCTTTCTTCCTCAGTAGCAATACAGGGCATTGATTCTGCTACTGCGTTATTGATGCACATTCTACAGTACTGTTAGGTACAATGGACAAGTCAGTTTGCAGCAAGACTATTACCTGACACGACCATTAGCTTTACTTGTATTCTCCAAGGTCTTGATGGATTTCTAGCATGAGCTGTACAGTGTCTTTCATGTCAGCCGAAGACTGACCGACTTTTCTGATGTTTATTGCTTTGCTTCTGAACTTGACAGAGGTAAAAACAACTATGTTGTCATCGTACATTCGTATGGTTATTTTGAGATGATATAATCACACTGATGACTCGAAATAGACTTCGATTTCAGACGTCAGGAAAGGTCCCGGAGAACGTCGAGACATGCCTTCCTCTCGGGATGCTCGGAGCCACAGCATGCTGCTTAGACCACTGCACGAGATATAATACACGGAGACATATCAGGGTGAGCGAAACCAAAACATCAAAACATTATTTATAAATGGAGTTTCTATACATTCCGGTTATGATCCATATTGATGAATAAACCATATGGGCTGCTAAATTACCACGACCACCCCGCTGCATGTTGTGTGCGTGCAAGAGGAGCCCACAAACAGTGCTTCAAAGCGTGTTTGTAAAAATAAATCAATTCAACACACCACGACACCACAAACTCACTATACTACAAACAAGCTTTGTACAGAATGTTCTTTGACAGAATCGATACAGAAATTCTGCAAAAGCAAATCATACTGATTGAAGTACACAGGGAATCCCAGGCCTCGTGATAGATGATTGAGTTAATGTGTGGTGAATCTGTTCATAATTAACTAACGTTCTGCCAATGACTCAACTTTCCGAAGCAGCTGTGAATTCTGCGGGCTAATCGTGTTGATCCAACGCAATGAGGTAGATGCATTAAAATGTCATTGTAGTCGGAGGACATTAATTTCTCATTATTGTACATGTTCTGATGAGTACCTACCTGCTGTGCCCCACCTCTCAACAGGAGACCAGGAAGGAGCCATGCAGTGAAACCCCCTCAGTGTGGCATCCCGTTAGCATGAAACACAGTCGTTAGCATTCATCCAACGAAGGGAAGAGAACACACACACAGCAACGGAATGCCATTAGTATCAAGGAACACAATGTGCAAGTGGGAAAATGGAAAACCAGGGAGAAATTATCTAAATTAAACATTAAGCATCAACAAACGCTCTGGGCTGTAGGGGTATTCACATTAACATCCCAAAGGATTATTGTTGTTTCGTAAGTGAAGCGATCTGAGTTTTAGCCCCAGAGGTTTGCAGAGTGTGGAGGCTACCAGCGGCGGATGGCGAGTTATTTTGGAGGAAGTGTAATCATATAAACATTAATAAAGAAGGGGGAGAAGAGAACACTGACTTAATAAAACTAAGTCATTTAGAGCTAAATGAGCTTCAGGAAGGGGAGGCTGATCATAAGTGGTGGAGAGAGAGAAAGATCAGGCCGTTTTGTCTGGAAGATACAGAGATGTTGGTTGGCGTTGTGTTGCCTAAAGGCTCACTTGAGAGGGGCCCTGCCTTCCTCCTCTTCTCTACACTCCTCTTCTCTTGTCTTCACGGGTTGGAGCTAAAGGCAGCTAGAGCGTCATCACCGGAAAAGGATATGAGATAAAGACAGAGGGAGTGAACGTAAGAAAAATAGAAAGATAGATAGAAAGAAAGAAAGAAATGCGCCTTGGGTTGGAACCAGCCTCCATCTTTCAGCTGGGCTTATTGGTCTAGTTGTCACATTTGGAATCACTGGCACTCCAAAGCGGTTGTGAATGGAAGCGGATGACATTGGCTGTTTGCTATTGGATGAGATGAATCGGTGAACATTTTGATGGGAAAGGAGGGTGAAAGTGGAGGGCAAAGGGTCAGTAGTGACAGATAACCTGGAAGAGAGGGGTCAGCACTCACAGAGATGAATGACTCATTTGACCACATACAGAGAGGAAATAGAGGGCAATTTTTTTAATTTATTGGTTCTACAAAATATGAAATTGTGAATCCTGGCATAGGAGCAGAATGGGAGGGAAAATAAAGAAAATGGCCGACACAGGATACAGTGAACTTGCGCTATACTGTAAGGTGTTCTTGACTTAAGTAGAGGGTCATTCGTTGAGCCCCTACAGTACTGGATTCTGGATTAGATCTCCCTTATATGTTTGGTCATAGGTAATGTTTAGAACCTTTATGCAGTAGTGATTAACTAGGATGCACAGCTGGTTGTGTGAGCAGTTTTAATGTATCTGATATTTGCTAAATCTACTGCCTTTGGGACAATGGGACAAAAATGGTAACACACAGAAAAAGGCATAAATTACCCCCAAAGTGGAACACACAGCGGTTAGTATTTTCATCTTGTAGAAAGTAAACGACCCATCGGTTTGTGCGGAGAGTGTGTGCAGGCCTACGTTCGGTGTTGAAGTGCATATTGGCTGAACATTTTCAGTCTCTTTCAGTCTGAGGTGATGCTTTGAAGTCAGAAACAAGGATATCACGGTCCATTTAGCCTCTCCGTGTTAGCACTGGTAACATTCTGAAATTGCCATAGCCGAGTTACTGTTTTACCATATGGAGATTCAGCTTATTTATCAACTGCTTAATTAAGATGAAACAGAAGCAGTTCAAATCTCTACTCCCTGCCAATCTCCAGGAGTATCCCATTAATTCTGCAAATGTATCGCAGACAAATTAGCTGTGTGTTTTTAATGAACAAAATGTGCGAGATGGATATTAATCACTGAACTATATGTAATTAATTTTCTAAAGGAACATGATTTCTTTATGATTTTTAACCTGAGGAACAGGGAAAAAACAGACAGATGTGTGTATATGCATGCGCGGACACACACACACACACACACACACACACACACTTTAATGCATTATGGAGTCTGCATTTGGAATGTGGATTTTCTTTTGCCGTTTCCTCTCTTCAGTCTCTCTCTACTGAGAGCTCTCATCTACCCTCTATCGCACCAGTTGGAAAGTATTTAATTTCACGTTTCCAAACCACTGTGTTTTGATGGATGACGCTCTATAGCAAGCAGTTAGTGGTAGACGACATGGCCAAAAGTATGTGGACAGCTGATCGTCTCATTCCAAAATAATGGGCCTTAATACTGAGTTGGTCTCCCCTTTGCTGCTATAACAGCCTCCACTCTTCTGGGAAGGCTTCCCACTAGATGTTGAAACATTGCTGCAGGGACTTGCTTCCATTCAGCCACAAGAGCGTAAGTTAGGTTGAGTAATGATGTTGTGCGATTTGGCCTGGGTCAGCGTTCCAATTCATGCCAATTCATGCCAAAGTTGTTCGATGGGGTTGAGGTAATGGCTCTGTGCAGGCCATTCAAGTTCTTCCATACCGATCTCGACAAACCTTTTCTGTATGGACCTCGCTTTGCACGGGGCATTCTCGTGATGAAACAGGAAAGGGTCTTCCCCGAACTGTTGCCACAAGGTTGGAAGGACAGACTCGTCTACAATGTCTTTGTATGCTGTAGTGTTAAGATTTCCCTCCACTGGAACTAAGGGGAGGGCCTGACCCATGAAAAACAGCCCCAGATCATTCTTCCTCCTCCACCAAACTACAGTTAGCACTATTCATTGGGTCAGGTAGCGTTCGCCTGGCATTTGCCAAACCAAGATTTGTTCGTCGGATTTCCAGATGGTGAAGTGTGATTCATCACTCCAGAGAAAGTATTTCCACTGCTCCAGAGTCCAATGGCGGTGAGTTTTACTCCACTCCAGCTAACGCTTGGCATTGCGCATGGTGATCTTAGGCTTGTGTGCAGCTGATCTGCCATGGAAATCCATTTTATGAAGCTCTCGACAAACAGTACTTGTGCTGATGTTGCTTCCAGAGGCAGTTTCGAACTCTGTAATGAGTGTTGAAATCAAGGACAGTCGATTTTTATGCACTACACTCTTCAGCACTTGGTGGTCCTGATCTGTCAGCTTGTGTGGCCTACTATTTCGCAGCTGAGCAGTTGCTTCTCTTAGACATTTCCACTTCAAAATAACAACCCTTACAGTTGACCAGGGCAGCTCCAACATGGCAAAAATCTGACGAACTGATTTGAAGGAAAGGTGGCATCCTATGACGATGCCATGTTCAAAGTCACTGAGCTCTTCAGTAAGGCCATTCTACTGTCAATGTTTGTCTATGGAGAGTGCATGGCTGTGTGCTCAATTTTATATACCTGTCAGCAATGGGTGTGGCTAAAATTGCCGAATCCACTAATTTGAAGGGGTATCCATATACTTTTGAATACATAGTGTTAGTCCCCATACAGATTTAACACTGGAGCCAATCAGCTTAAGGGCCTTGCCTAGGGTCAAGATTCCCACGGACGCTAAATTCCCTTTCTTAGGTCAGTTAGGGTCACCACTTTATTTTAAGAATGTGAAATGTCAGAATAATAGTAGAGAGAATTATTTATTTCAGTTTTTATTCCTTTCATCAAATTCCCAGTGGGTCAGAATTTTATATCCACTCAATTAGTATTTGGTAGCATTGCCTTTAAAATGTTTAACTTGGGTCAAACATTTCAGGTAGCCTTCCACAAGCTTCCCACAATAGATGGGTGAATTTTGGCCCATTCCTCCTGACGGAGCTGATGTAACTTAGTCAGGTCACACACGCTTTTAAAGTTCTACCCACAACTTTTCTATATGATTGAGGTCAGGGCTTTGTGATGGCCACTCCAATACCTTGACTTTGTTGTCCTTAGCTTTAACTTCCTGACTGATGTCTTGAGATGTTGCTTCAATATATCCACATAATTTTCCTCCTGCATGATACCATCTATTTTGTGAAGTGCACCAGTCCCTCCCTCAGCAATGAACCCACACAACATGATGCTGCCACCCCAGTGCTTCACAGTTGGGATGGTGTTCTTCGGCTTGCAAGCATTCCCCCTTTTCCCCCAAACATAACGATGGTCATTATGGCCAAACAGTTCTATTTTTGTTTCATCAGACCAGAGGACATTTCTCCAAAAAGTAAGATATTTGTCCCCATGTGCAGCTGCAATCCGTAGTCTGGCTTTTTTTGTGGTGGTTTTGGAGCAGTGGCTTCTTCCTTGCTGAGCGGCATTTCAGATTATGTCAATTTAGGACTTGTTTTACTGTGGATATAGATACTTTTGTACTTGTTTCCTCTGGCATCTTCACAAGGTGTTGTTCTGTGATTGATTTGCACTTTTTGCAAAAAAGTACGTTCATCTCTAGGAGACAGAACTTGTCTGAGCGGTATGATGGCTGCATGGTCCCATGGTGTTTATACTTGCGTACTGTTTGTACAGATGAACGTGGTACCTTCAGGTATTTGGAAATTGCTCCCAAAGATGAACCTGACTTGAGGTCTACACATTTTTTTCTGAGGTCTTGGCTAATTTCTTTTGATTTTCCCATAATGTCAAGCAAAGAGGCACTGAGTTTGAAGGTAGGCCTTGAAATACATCCGCAGGTACACCTCCAATTGACTCAAATTATGTCAATTAGTCTATCAGAAGCTTCTAAAACTATGACATAATTTTCTGGAATTTCCCAAGCTGTTTAAAGGTACAGTCAACTTAGTGCATGTAAACTTCTGACCCACTGGAATTGTGATACAGTGAATTATAAGTGAAATAATCTGTCTATAAATAATTGTTGGAAAAATGATTGTGTCATGCACAAAGTAGTTGTCCTAACCGACTTACAAGGAATTTGTGGAGTGGTTGAAAAACAAGTTTTAATGACTCCAACCTAAGTGTATGTAAACTTCCGACTTCAACTGTATACATATACAGTGTATATATATATATATACAGTTGTTCAGACCCACTGACGTTTTCCACATTTGGTTACATTACAGTCTTCTACTGAAATTGATTAAATGTTTTTTTTTCCCCATCAATCTACACACAATATCCCATAATGACAAAGCAAAAACAGGTTTTTAGAATTTTTTTGCAAATGTATTAAAAATAATAAACTGAAAGATCACATTTACGTAAGTATTCAGACCTTTACTGAGTACTTTACTGACACACCTTTGGCAGAATACAGCCTCGAATGTTCTTGGGTATGATGCTACAGCTTGGCACACCTGTATTTGTGGAGTTTTTCCCATTCCTCTCTGCAAATCCTCTCAAGCTCTGTCAGGTTGGATGGGGAGAGTTGCTGCACAGCTATTTTCAGGTCTCTCCAGTGATGTTTGATCGAGTTCAAGTCCGGGCTCTGGGTGGGCCACTCAAGGACATTCAGAGACTTGTCTCTAAGCCACTTCTGCGTTGTCTTGGCTGTGTGCTTAGGGTTGTTGTCCTGTTGGAAGGTGAACCTTTGCCCCAGTCTGAGGTCCTCTCTGGAGCAGGTTTTCATCAAGGATCTCTCTGTACTGTGTTCCGTTCATCTTTCCCTTGATCCTGACTAGTCTCCCAGTCCCTTCCGCTGAAAAACGTCCCCACATCATGATGCTGCCACCACATGTTTCAACATAGGGATGGCGCCAGGTTTCCTCCAGATGTGACGCTTGGCATTCAGGCCAAAGAGTTTAATCTTGGTTTCATCTGACCAGAGAATCTTGTTTCTCATGGTCTGAGAGCCTTCATGTGCATTTTGGCAAACTCCAAGCGGGCTGTCATGTGCCTTTTACTAAGGAGTGGCTTATGTCTGGCCACTCTACCATAAAGGCCTGATTGGTGGTGTGCTGCAGAGATGGTTGTCCTTCTGGAATGTTCTCCAATCTCTCAACAGAGGAACTCAAGCGATCTGTCAGAATTACCATTGGGTTCTTGGTCACCTCCCTAACCAAGGCTTTTCTCCCCCGATTGCTCTGTTTGGCCGGGTGGCCAGCTCTAGGAAGAATCTTAATGGTTCCAAACTTCTTCCATTTAAGAGTGATGGAGGCCATTTTGTTCTTGGAGAGCTTCAATGAGGCAGAAGATTTTTGTTACCCTTCCCCAGATATTTGCCTCGACACAATCCTGTCTCGGAGTTCTACTGACAATTCCATTGACCTCATGGCTTGGTTTTTGCTCTGACATGCAATGTCAACTATGGGACCTTATATAGACAGATGTGTGCCATTCCAAATCATGTACAATCATTTGAATTTACCACAGGTGGACCCCAAAAAGTTGTCGAAACATCTCAAGGTTGATCAATGGAAACAGGGTGAGCCTGAGCACAATTTTGAGTCTCATAGAAAAGGTTCTGAATACTTATGTAAATAAGAAATTATTATATTTAATACATTTGCAGAAAATTTAAATAAACGTTTTAACTTTGTCATTATGAGATCAACTGACCATGACCTCACCATCTGGGTGGTCTTAACCAATCATAGCTCAGTTAGATACGGTGGTAAAATCCATCCAATTACAATTCATTATGTTTACACATATGAATATTACATCCCCCTTCTTTTAAAACAAAAAGAAAAATGTTTTACATATTCTAAGCGTTTCTTTTGAATTCATGCCCTGTAGCTTGAACTCAAAGTAAGTAACCATTTATATTGTGTACTGCAGCAGCTGAATCAACATAACAGACTCTGAAACAATGATTCAGCATACTGTTACTGTTAGAACAAAGGATTCTCACCAACTCAGCTTTCACTCTAGCAATGACATCTTAACATGTCAAACTAATACAGTACCAAAGCATTTCAAGTCAACTTTTCAATAACACGTTTTCAGTCTGGAGCTCTTTTAGGGCAGTGATCCACCTACACCCTTTGACATTTCACAGGTCTAGGACAGCTCTGGGCTTGACCTCTCTTCCTGAGCTTGTGCGATATGATGCTGAGCCTGCTTCTGTGTCAGTCAACAGTTCTTGTGGTGTTGCAGGTAAGTATGGTTTATGTTGTGCTGTGTGTGTGTTTAGTCCATCACATTCTCTTTCAGGGGAACAGTTCATCTTGTCAGTGTAGTGTTCTTCTGTGTTCAGTAGGTGATGACGATTGCGGCGGTACACAGCTCCTTCTGCGGTGCGGACGTGATATGAACGTTCAGGGTCAGCTGGCTGGATGACAACTGCTGGCTTCCAGAGGCCATGCGCCTGGATTCTAACTGACTCTCCGTCGATCAGTGGTGGCCATGGTCTAGCTGGCCTGTCGTAGTATCGCTTTGGTTGTTTTTCATGCATTTCCTTGTAGCTGGCGACCTCAGGTTGCAGCTGCTGGTTGGTGCTGGGATGGACTGAACGAAGTCTGTGTCTCATCAACCGCTGGGCTGGTGATTTGAAGCTGTCAACTGGAGTGTTGCGGTATTCAAGGAGACTGAGGTAGGGGTCTCTCTTGTCTGCTTTTGCTTTGTCCATGAGTGATTTAGCAATCTGCACAGATTTTTCAGCAAGGCCATTACTTTGAGGGTAATGTGGGCTTGTGGAGACATGTGAACTCATGCTTTTGTGAAGGATTCAAATTATTTTAATTTGTAACAGGGGCCATTGTCAGATATTACAGTCTCTACAATGCCATGCCTGGCAAAGATTACTTTTAGCTTGTGTATCACAGCTGCAGATGTGGTGGTATGAAGCTTGTCGAGTTCGAAGTATCTGCTGCAGTAGTCCACTGTTACAATGTAGTCCTCGTTGTTCCAGGTGAACAGATTGGTTGCCACGACCTGCCAGGGTTGGTCTGGGATACAGTGAGGTAACATTGGCTCTTTGGTGTTTGAGGGGCGTAGTTCAAGACAGGTGGTGCATTTACCAACAATGTCCTCTATTTGTTTGCATATTCCGGGCCAAAACAAAATGTCCCGT
Source organism: Oncorhynchus mykiss (assembly GCF_013265735.2). NCBI lineage: Eukaryota > Metazoa > Chordata > Actinopteri > Salmoniformes > Salmonidae > Oncorhynchus > Oncorhynchus mykiss. Next base: position 52,366,460 of record NC_048585.1, on the reverse strand, counting down.
GCTCTCTGTTTGCACTTTTCCACGCCCATGTGTCCAGCATGGATCTTTGTCAAAATCACTTCTCTGAGACTGGTAGGGGTGATGATTTTCTCTCCTTTGAAAATGATTCCCTTAAACTGTGATAGTTCATCACGATGGTGCCAGAACTGAGACGCTCTGAGGGCAATTTTTCCTCTCCACAGGCCATCCATCCTGTATGACTTTCCTCAGCTGTGTGAGTTGTGAGTCCTTTTCTGTTTCTGCTCGGATCTCCTTCAGTTTTGTGTCACTAACTGGTAAGTTAATGTACACAGTGTGAACTTGCATGTCCATGCCTTCACTGAGGCTGCTGTCCTTGCAGGTAACTTCCTGGAGAGTGTGTCTGCAACAGGGATGTCTTTGCCTGGACGGTGAGTGATTGTCAAGTCGTATTTTTGTAGTTGAAAGATCATTCTCTGTAGCCTTGGCGGGGCTGCGGCTAGCGGTTTCCTCATGATTGACTTGAAGGGCTTGTGGTCGGATTCCACAATGGCTTGTCTTCCATATACGTAATGATGGAAATGCTTACATCCAAACAGAATGGCGTAGAGCTCCTTTTTGATTTGAGCGTAGTTGATTTCACAGTCTGTGAGAGATTTGGAAGTGTAGCCGATGGGCTTTCCTTCTTGCAGTAGCGCTGCACCTAGTCCATAGTTTGACGCGTCCACTTGGAGTCTGAGCTCTTTGTTGGGGTCGTAGTAGGCAAGGACTGGTCCTGGTTCTCTCGTGATCAAGTCTTTCACTCTCTGGAAAGCAATGTCGCGTTGCTTGTCCCAGGGAAACTCACTGGACTGCTTTAGCAGTTGACGCAGGAGTGCATTAGCATTGGAGAGGCTGGGGGCGAACTTGGCTAAGTAGTTGACCATGCCAAGCACTGTTTCCAGCTCTGCACAGTTCTTTGGTGGCTCCATGTATTTTATGGTTGAGATCCACTGTGGATCTGGCTTGATTCCATTCACTGTGAGAAGATGTTCCGAAGTAGCTGCCCTCTGTAGTGCCGACTGTGCTCTTCTCGGGGTTGAGCCGGACTCCTCTCTTGCGGGACCTTTGCAGCATCGCGCAGAGGTTTCTGTCACGTTCCTCTTTGGTTTGACCATAGACAAGGATGTCGTCCACAATTGCCACAACTCCGCCGAGGCCTTTGTACACTTCGTCAATCTTTTGCTGAAACTTGTCTTGGACTGAAATAATCCAAAAAGGCAGGCGACGGAACCTGTAGCATCCAAACGCTGTGTTGAACGTTGTGAGCTTAGATGACTCTTCTGTGGGCATGATAGCCCAGTACCTGATCAGGCGTCCATGACACTGAATTAGCGTGCTCCAGCTAGCTTGTGCGTGTTGCCATCAAGTATTGGTAAATGATAATGGGGGTGTTTGATAGCCTCTCTTGGGTCGAGACATACTCTGAGCTTGCCTGTGTGTGGTTTCTCCACCACCACGGTTTTGTAACCTTGGTGACTATGTCAGATTGCTCAATGCTCTCCAACTCTTTCTTCATACGGGCGTGGAGAGCAAGGGGAATATTTCTCAGTGGGTAGACCACAAGGGTTGTGTGTAGGTCAAGGTGAATGGTACATTCTCCTGGGAATAGTCCTATTACTGTGAAAACATCAGCAAACTCCTCCAGTACATGTTCTGTCTCTACTGGTGCTGTCACTGATCAAACTAGCTTGATGAGGTCCATGTCTAAACATGCTTTAAGACCTAGCACTGCAGGTGCTCTAGTGTCAACAACGTAAAAGTCCAACATCATGTCACTTTCCTTGTATTTGCATTTATTGCATTTATGTGCATTTACTGGGAGCTGTTCACCATAACCAGTCCGTCTGCGCGTGGTGGGCTGTAGCTCGCACTCAGATGTCAAGCTGCGGTACCTATTCAGAGGAATAATGTTTACTTGTGCACCAGTGTCTAGTTTGAACTTTAGCTCTGTGCCTTGTGTTCCTATCTCAAGGTCAGCAAAGGCTTGCTCTGTCTCTGACATTTAATTTTTCTGTCACTGAATCAATAAATAGTTCATCAGCATTTGACTCTGATTGACATTTCATCTTCACTCACTGCGTGTAGTTTTTCCACGGTAAGCTCTGCACACTTTTGCGTGATTCCAAGTGATTCCATTTTCCACATTTAGTACACTGTTTTCCTTTAGCTGGGGAATTTCCCTGTTCGCCATGCACTTTGTATTCACAATATCCACAAGTTTTGTGGCGTTTTGTGTCTATGTCGCTCTGTTTTGGAGTTTATGTCTCTCTCCGGATGTGTGCTTTGATGTTTGCCTGACTGCATGCACTGCTTATTCACGTGATATGTGAACGTTTGGGGCGGCAGGTAGCCTAGTGGTTAGAACGTTGGGCCAGTAACCGAATCCCCGAGCTGACAATGTGAAAATCTGTCATTCACAAGCAGACGCAGCTCAGTCACAAACTGTTCAAACGATTCGCTAGCTCCCTGTACTTTCTCATGGAATTTGTACCTGGCGTAAATCGTCTTGGTCTTCGGCACAACATATGCTTCAAAACGATCGCTGTATGTTTTCAGTACCTTTGATTCAGCCTCGGTAAGTGTCCATGTGTTGTAAATATCTCTCCCTTTTTCATCGATCCAGAGGAGCAAGTAGCTGCATTGTCCCTCTTCTCCTGTCCTTCAGAGGATCAGTGAACATTAGCTCCACATGCTGTTTGTACTTACGCCATGCATCATAAGTTTGTAGACTCCCAGTCCATTCGAGGTGAAGGAACTCCAGCAAAATCTTTTAGTCCTTTTACTCTGACACCATGCCTTGTTTGACACACTTTGTACAAAATAATAAAATGCAGTACGACAGGATATTTCTTGACGTAGCTCTTTATTAGCTAGCTATAACTGGCATGTTCCCGTGTCTCATACTATGATCAACTGACCATGACCTCACCCCCTGGGTGGTCTTAACCAATCATAGCACAGTATGATACGGCGGTAAAATGCATCCAATTACAATTCAGTATGTTTATACATATGAATATTACATCAGTGATGGCTCTAGGGTGAAATGTTGACATTCATCACGAATTTCCTGCAATCATCACAAATGCTAATGTTTTCTGTGAACGTAGCTTTTTGTATACCCTCACTATTTTTGTCCTTGATTAAAGGTCGGGTGGGGTTGTTTTGCTACCCAGGACCCACGGCCAGCAGTGTTGCTGGGTGGAGATGGCTGGAAGCAGAGTGGGGTAATGGAGGAGAGGAGAGGAGACAAGACGAGACGAGAGGAGAGTAGCAGAAGCCAGCTGAGAGAGAGAGACAATTTCACGGTTGCACGTTACCTCCTAATGACAGAATTGTGACTCATCTCCATCTGTCACTCAATCATCTCCAGCCAATCAACGTTCGTCCCTCGTCGGCTCGGATTGCATCAGGCTCTCCCATTTGCACTCATAGCACAATTAAGAGCGTAATCACATTTTCAGCAGTTGGGGTAAAGGAAAAGTCGCAGGGCGAGTTTTTATTTTCATTATGTTTTCAATATGTGATCAAGGATAGTGTATGTAGTGGCAGTAATTTGATTTGTGTATGAAGGGGACTTCCCAATGCAATCGAATGGCTTTCCTTTGAGTTGAGTTACTGTGATTAGGACTTACTGGCTGTTTCCTCAGAGAGGTCTGTAGTACTAAGCCTTTCACATAGGCTGTTTGGCTGGGAGCCATGTGTGAAAGACAGCGGGTGCTCACTTGATATGTTTGGGCCAGAACTCACTCACTCTCTCTCTCTCTCTCTCTCTCTCTCTCTCTCTCTCTCTCTCTCTCTCTCTCTCTCTCTCTCTCTCTCTCTCTCTCTCTCTCTCTCTCTCTCTCTCTCTCTCTCTCATATGGTGGAACATGTTGAAGCCTCTTGATATCCTGCTCAGGCTCTGGCTCACTGTTAGTCTGACACCCTGTGCCTCTGCCAAGATAATACAAACACATGCACATACACGGACAATTTCTCCTTATGTTATTTTGGAGTGTTTCAGAGTGCAAAGTTACAAAGAGGGGGCCAGCTGTGTGACAAACAGCTGTGCTCCTTGGCCCTTGCCACCCCTCTGTCGCTGCGGCACTTCCACCTCTCCTCCTCTTCTGACCATCGCCCCACTTCAGGATATTTATAATGTTGCCTCTGCTCCAGCAAGCGGTCAGGGAGAGAGGGAAGGAGAGAAGGAGGCAGAGAACCCTGGGGATGAGATGATTTGGTATGCACTATCAACACAGGCCTGTTTCATTGGGCAGCCTTTTCTGTCTAATGCATCATGGGTAGTGGAACAAAAAAAAGGAGGGAGGTCACTGGCAGGAATCAGCCCAAATAGATAAATAAAACATGCACTATGTTCCTGTGACTGGAGTCACAGTCTCTATTAAGAGACGATAGAGGACAATGTTGTACTCGGAATGGGTGGTTGGCTGTTGGTCTGTTGTAAGCTGGGTGGAGGGATGAGTCACTGTATTAGCTGTTGGTCTGTTGTAAGCTGGGTGGTGGGATGAGTCACTGTATTAGCTGTTGGTCTGTTGTAAGCTGGGTGGTTGGCTGTTAGTCTGTTGTAAGCTGGGTGGAGGGATGAGTCACTGTATTAGCTGTTAGTCAGTTGTAAGCTGGGTGGAGGGATGAGTCACTGTATTAGCTGTTAGTCAGTTGTAAGCTTGGTGGTGGGATGAGTCACTGTATTAGCTGTTAGTCTGTTGTAAGCTGGGTGGAGGGATGAGTCACTGTATTAGCTGTTAGTCAGTTGTAAGCTGGGTGGAGGGATGAGTCACTGTATTAGCTGTTAGTCAGTTGTAAGCTTGGTGGTGGGATGAGTCACTGTATTAGCTGTTGGTCTGTTGTAAGCTGGGTGGTGGGATGAGTCACTGTATTAGCTGTTGGTCTGTTGTAAGCTGGGTGGAGGGATGAGTCACTGTATTAGCTGTTGGTCTGCTGTAAGCTGGGTGGAGGGGTGAGTCACTGTATTAGCTGTTGGTCTGCTGTAAGCTGGGTGGAGGGATGAGTCACTGTATTAGCTGTTGGTCTGCTGTAAGCTGGGTGGAGGGATGAGTCACTGTATTAGCTGTGGTCAGTTGTAAGCTGGGTGGAGGGATGGATTGTTGTTTGAGTTTTGTGGCGTAGTCGGTTAATTGACTAGATTGGTACATTGATTGAGTCTTCCCTCAGTGAATTGCTACCACTCTATCAATGATATCTGCTATTCCATACAATTTACCTTATTTTAACGCCCAAAATACGCAATACTTCTAGGTCCAATGTAGTGTGAATACCATTGTAAAGCACAATTTCTCCCCTTTCTAGCAAAATCAATGATGAGACCTTCATGCTGACCGTCTTTGCATGATTGAAGAAAGCAAACAGCTCTGTTGGGTCTTTTTAAAAATGGCGGGTGGGGAAGTGAAACCTACTGCGTGATAGTGAAAGGGGGAGATATGTCTAGTTGGGAAACAGCTTTTTTTCACCCGATCTGTCCAACTTATCACCTCTAAAATGTAAATAAAACCCTATAAAGAGTTTATATAATGTGTCATTACATACCTGTTTGAAGGTTTGTGTGGAACTTGAATGGGTTTTTTAGGGCGGCTCTAAAGTGATCTTCAGAAGTAAACAGCGGCTGTCGCAGCTTTTGAGCGCCGTGATGGCTGCAGTGATGACGCAAAAAATGAATGCATTCAGTTGTACAACTGACCAGGTATCCCCTTTAACCCTGACCCTGTCCTTTTCTTGTTTTTAATCTGCAAGAGAAGCGCCACACCTGGTGGAAAGAGGCTGTATGACACAGAATGAGTGGCATAATGAATGCTCTACGTTATGTCATGACACGTCACAATTTATCGTACAGCGTCAGAGGGGTCCGTTTTTAAAAAACTTTTCTCCAATACTATCGGGCCGTTACCATGTCAATCAACGCTTGAATAGAAACGTAGTTCACACCCCGGATGTTGATGCCAACACAGTCACTACAGTCCCATTAGTTTTCCTTGTAGCCTCGTTTGAATGCCGCGGTTGCAAAATTGTACGGAATGGATTTAGTCACCATAAGGATATCTCTTACAAATCTCCTACCTGGTGACTTGTTCCCTGAGACTAGAAGATTACCAGAGAGAACAAAAGAAAATTGACTCCTTAAATGTTTACCAATGCTGTTGCGGTAAATGATGGTTGACTCCATTGCTATCGACCTTCGAGTCTGACTCACAAGTGTTTTGACTAAACTGTTCTAATCATCAGTGAGGATTAGAAATGTTCTGTTCAAGACATATCATTTGTCAGCAGGGTGGCTTCTTACCAATACCTCAAGAAGTTGATTCTGTGTACTTCTCAGTTGCTCTGAGAAAATGTCAGGTCAATCAAAACATCCTATTATGTGTGTATAGCTGCGTATGTGTTTTGTAAGAAATCTCAATATTCATTTTCCAGGAAATCTGTGGCCTTGCAATTGTATGGCTGTCCCAATGAAGGCTGCCTGGTGTTTAACTGGAGAACGATTGGACTTGAGAACCTGGACCTAGAAGTGATTCATTCAGCCAAGTTAAAGCTGATTGGACAAGAGCAGCAGATGGTCATTGTAGCCCTACAATGGAAATGCCCTTCTTTTCACTGGAACATAGGTTAATTAAGGTTCCTATATTAAGCAAGTTCGGTCCTTTTTTCTTCATAGCTTATCCTCTGTGTTTTTTTTGCAAGGTTATTTAGCAGTTAAACTAAAGGCTATCTTATTCCCACTGTTTAGCCAACAGTGGTCGTGGTATAATGTTGTATGTTATTCTGCCAGTGGTAAGAATATACCAAGCTACAGTAAGTGAAACAGGAGCAGTTCTTTGAATTTGAGGCTGTGATCATATCAGACATTAAAACGGATTCTGACATTTCTGAAATGTTCATGGATAGAACATACTACCCTTTTTGTTATCAGTTATTTATACGCGACACCTTGACTAATAGGACTGCTGTTTAACCATTCGCGGCTTTGACAATAGTGTGAACAAAGATCTTTTGATGCTGTAACGGTGTCCTGCCGGCTTGAGAGAAGCACATATCAAGCCCACATCTACAGTTTGTTTAAAGTTGGTTCTGGCTGAAGTAATTTCGTCAGCACTTGGGATGTATCGTTGTAAACTGCTGGATTTCTGTCGGAAAGCTGTTATTGTGTTCAGATGGGACTCGGATAGACTACAATGTTAGCTGTTGCTGTGTGTGGTCGACATAGTTTGACTCCAAAACTGTGAAGCCCTTTGAAATGATTGGACTCCTGTTTTGGCTCAAATTTGTTTATCCCTGATTTCAGGAACATTGTATTTTGGATGTTTGTCACTTACTGCATCTGTGCCGGTGTATATAGTCTTCTGTTCCTGGCAACGAAACGAATGTTCTTCTCTCTTTGTGTTTTTACACTTATCACTGACCCGTTCTGTTAGAGACCTTGGATCTCCAAGAGCAGAAAAGATTTATACCGTAGGCAAAGAATTCAGTTAAATCTCAAGCCTGCCAAACAGTTACTATGTGTATGTTCCATAAGTACTTCAGTGAGAAAAAAAAAGCATTTGTGTGAGCAATGGCCTACGAGGGTTGCACCGAATGAAATGCTTCTTTTTTTCTACCCCCCCCCACATCAAGAAGTGTTTGCTTGTTTTTTCGTTATCTTCTCTCTCTTTCTCTCTCTCTCTCTTTTTTTTGTTTTACCTTTGAGTTGAATCTCTGACATCCGAGTCTGCCCCAGGATGTCTGTCACAAACTGCAGTCCAACGTTGTGACAATGTTTTTTCCCCTCCCGTTACCTTTTATGACCTTTTTTCCTTTGTTTTCTTTTTTTCTGTTCTTTCCTTCAAGGTCTGGCGCACCTGACGTTAAACAACCAAGGTATGGGTTCATTCCTTTTTTTGGTTCTTTTTTTCCGAGGAAAAAGTACTCCTCTGCCCAACCTCTCCTCTTCTTCACTCCTCCTCTTTCCTCACCACCCCACATTTCCCTACCTCCATTTTCCTTAACCCGTCCTCCTAACCCATCTACTCATCCCATGGCACCCCCCAATTCTCTCACACTCTTCCCCACTCATTTCTCATTGTTTTGGTTGTGCTTCCTGCCATATCCTTCCTTGTGCTCTCTGTGCCTCCACACTGTCCGTCCCACCCTTGTCCTGTCCTTCTGGCTCATCTGGAACCACCCTGACCTACGACCTCCCGGGCTGCAGGTAACGCTTTTCTGCTCTCCCTTCTGCTTGGGTTTTCAAAAAAGTGTCTACAGGAAAAAAAACAGTTTGTCAAGTGTTAGCTGTATGTTACCCCTCTTAGTAATGCAACAAAGTTGTTGTTGAATGGCACAGAGTTTTCTATCACCACTCTGCTGTCATTCTCATTGTTTGGCACCCTGATCTGTTATGATTAGGTTTTTAGATGTTAAGCTTAGACAGACTGCAAGCTATTTGAAATGTTAACCTGGAAAGAATGTCTTGTGAATTATGTATGAAGAAAAGACTGTCTGAAAAGCGATGAGATTGAACTGTGCTGCTATGGACATGTTATGGTCTCCAATGGAACTGCTCTGACTCAATATTACTCTCAACCACGACCAAGCAGATATAGTGGCACAACCTTTATCCTTCTATTCAATCACATTCATTAGAGCATTTCACTCTTCACACAGCCAACCTTTTCTGCCCTGTTTATACAGACACTCGGTTGCTCTGTCGTCTCCTGACGTGAACCTACCAAGAATGGCGGGAGAGGGAAAGTTCATGGGAGAGAGAGATTCAAGCAGGCAGGGATAGGTTGGGGAGCACACTGACCTTTACTAGAATAGAGAGAACGGTCTAGCTAGCTCCTATCGACTCCCTTTCCTCTCCCCCTTCGACCTCCATCACTGATGCACTGGGATCCAAATAGGATTTCTAAAACTCCCTCTCCTGGGGTGCATTGTAAAAGTCATTCCTCAATTCCTTGTGTCTACTCTGAAGGATCTTTTGATCCAATGCTCTCCTCGCTTCCCTCTGCCATTTGAGGAGGCGGCGAGGGGAGAGGAGAGGATGCGAAGATTCTAGGAAAGACATTTGAGATTCACCTCTATTCTCTTTAAACACATACAGGTTCCTATATCAAACAACTTACATGTCTGGAACACCTCCCCTTTAAAGACTCCTTATCGTGCGTTCATAACCAAGTGAGAAGGTGGCATTTAGCACGTACTGTACGATATCTGGATGTGGATAAATTAGAATACTTTTCTGGTGTCAAACCTTATATGAAAACATGATACACATTTTAAGAGCTGAGAAACAGGTTTTTCAAATGATATGACACACAATAGCACCACATCAAATCAATTGTAATCAGTCAAGAAAAAACACCAGCGAAAATGTGTATCTTATTCAAAAATCCACACTTTACTCCCAAACATCTGCCATTTACAAAACGTTCTAATTATGATAGTAAAAAACTTGGAGCATATTTAGTCAGTAAGGGTTGATCATCTGAAATCGGAATAGAAATACGTTTTACTGTGAATGGGTTGCAAATGTCTTAGTGACTGATACTATTTTTCTCTAATTCTATGACAATTTCTTATCTGGATAGTATTTTAAACATAAATCTGCAACGAAACAAATTACAAATGGCATTAAGTCTTACATATAAGAAAACACATAAACAAGTAACATAGTATTAATAAAACAAGAACTATATTGAAAACATAATCTTAGGGAAATAAATTCTCTCATTCAAAGCTGAAAATAAAGACACATTTAAAGACTCGTTAGCTCTATTACATGTCTGGTACACCTCCCCTTTAAAGACTCATTGGCTCCCTTACATGTCTGCAACAGCTCCCCTTTAAAGACTCCTTGGCTCCCTTGCTTGTCTGGAACAGCTCCCCTTTACAATCTAAGCTAGATGCCCTCAATCTCACACAAATTATCAATGAACCTACCAGGTACAACCCTAAATCTGTAAACACGGGCACCCTTATAGACATCATCCTTACCAACCTGCCCTCTAAATACACCTCTGCTGTCTTCAACCAGGATCTCAGCGATCACTGCCTCATTGCCTGCGTCCATAATGGGTCTGCAGTCAAACTACCACCTCTCATCACTGTCAAACGCTCCCTAAAACACTTCAGCAAGCAGGCCTTTCTAATCGACCTGGTCCGGGTAACCTGGAAGGATATTGACCTCATTTTGTCAGTAGAAGATGCCTGGTTATTCTTTAAAAATGCTTTCCTCACCATCTTAAATAAGCATGCCCCATTCAAACAATGTAGAACCAGGAACAGATATAGCCCTTGGTTCACTCCAGACCTGACTGCCCTTGACCAACTCAAAAATATCCTGTGGCGTACTGCATTAGCATTAAATAACTCCCACGATACGCAACCTTTCAGGGAAGTTAGGAACCAATATACACAGGCAGTCAGGAGAGCAAAGGCTAGCTTTTTCAAACAGAAATTTGCATCCTGTAGCAAAACTCCAAAAAGTTCTGGGAAACTGTAAAGTCCATGGAGAATAAGAGCACCTCCTCCTAGCTGTCCACTGCACTGAGGCTAGGAAACAGTGTCACCACTGATAAATCCAAGATAATTGAGAATTTCCATAAGCATTTTTCTACAGCTGGCCATGCTTTCCACCTGGCTACCCCTACCCCAGTCAACAGCCCTGCACCCCCCACAGCAACTTGCCCCCATTCTCCTTCACCCAAATCCAGATAGCTGATGTTCTGAAAGAGTTGCAAAATCTGGACCCCTACAGATCAACTGGGCTAGACAATCTGGACCCTCTCTTTCTAAAATTATCCACCGCAATTGTTGCAACCCCTATTACTAACCTTTTCAACCTCTCTTTCGTATCATCTGAGATTCCCAAAGATTGGAAAGCTGCTGAGGGCATTCCCCTCTTCAAAGGGGGAGACACTCTAGACCCAAACTGTTACAGACCTATATCCATCCTACCCTGCCTTTCTAAGGTCTTCAAAAGCCAAGTTAACAAACAGATCACCGACCATTTCGAATCCCACCATACCTTCTCTGCTATGCAATCTGGTTTCCAAGCTGGTCATGGGTTCACCTCAGCCACGCTCAAGGTCCTAAACGATATCATAACCGTCATCGATAAAAGACAATACTGTGAAGCCGTATTCATCGACCTGGCCAAGGCTTTCGACACTGTCAATCACAGCATTCTTATCGGCAGACTCAACAGCCTTGGTTTCTCAAATGACTGCCTCGCCTGGTTCACCAGCTACTTATCAGACAGAGTTCAGTGTGTCAAATCGGAGGGCCTGTTGTCCGGACCTCTGGCAGTATCTATGGGGGTGCCACAGGGTTCAAATCTCGAGCCGACTCTTTTCTCTGTATACATCAATGTTGTCGCTCTTGCTGCTGGTGATTCTCTGATCCACCTCTACGCAGACGACACCATTCTGTATACTTCTGGCCCTTCTTTGGACACTGTGTTAGCTAACCTCCAGACAAGCTTCAATGCCATACAACACTCCTTCCGTGGCCTCCAACTGCTCTTAAATGCAATTCAAACTAAATGCATGCTCTTCAACCGATCGCTGCCCGCACCTGCCCGCCCGTCCAGCATCACTACTCTGGATGGTTCTGACTTAGAATATGTGGACAATTACAAATACGTAGGTGTCTGGTTAGACTGGAAACTCTCCTTCCAGACTCACATTAAGCATCTCCAATGCAAAATTAAATAGAGAATCTGCTTTCTTATTTCGCAACAAAGCATCCTTCACTCATACTGCCAAAAATACCCTCGTAAAACTGACCATCCTACCGATCCTTGACTTTGGCGATGTCATTTAGAAAATAGCCTCCAACACTCTACTCATCAAATTGGATGCAGTCTATCACAGTGCCATCCGTTTTGTCACCAAGCCCCATATACTACCCACTACTGCGACCTGTATGCTCTCATTGGCTGGCCCTCGCTTCATATTCGTCGCCAAACCCACTGGCTCCAGGTCATTGCTAGATCTTTGCTAGGTAAACCCCCACCTTATCTCAGCTCACTGGTCACCATAGCAACACCCACCTGTAACACGTGCTCCAGCAGGTATATTTCACTGGTCACCCCCAAAGCCTATTCCTCATTTGGCCGCCTTTCCTTCCAGTTCTCTGGTGCCAATGACTGGAATGAATTGCAAAAATCACTGAAGCTGGAGACTCATATCTCCCTCACTAACTTTAAGCATTAACTGTCAGAGCAGCTCACAGATCACTGCTTCTGTACATAGCCCATCTGTAAATAGCCTATCCAACTACCTCATCCGCATATTGTTATATATTTTTTGCTGCTTTGCACCCCAGTGTCTCTACTGGCACATTCATCTTCTGCACATTTATCACTCCAGTGTTTAATTGCTTAATTTTAATTACTTCGCCACTACAGCCTATTTATTGCCCTACCTCTCTAATCTTACCTCATTTCGACACACAGTATATAGATTTTTTCTATTGTGTTATTGACTGTATGTTTGTTTATTCCATGTGTAACTCTGTGTTGGTTGTGTCGCACTACTTTGCTTTATCTTGGCCAGGTCGCAGTTGTAAATGATAACTTGTTCTCAACTGGTCTACCTGGTTAAATAAAGGTGAAATAAAAATAATAAAAAGGATCGTTAGCTCCCTTTCATGTCTGGAACACATCCCCCAAAAAGGCCCATCAGCTCCCTTACAAGTCTGCAACACCTCCCCTTAGACTCCTCTAACTGCCTTGCATGTCTGGAACACTTCGCCTTTAAAGTTCCCTTGTCTCCCTTACATATCTGCAACACCTCCCCTGTAAAGACTCCTTAGCTCCCTTATATATCTACATCACCTTCCCTTTAAAGACTCCTTGTCTCCCTCACATGTCTGCAACATCTCCCCTTTAAAGACTCATTAGCTCCCTTATATATCTACATCACCTTCCCTTTAAAGACTCCTTGTCTCCCTCACATGTCTGCAACATCTCCCCTTTAAAGACTCATTAGCTCCCTTATATATCTACATCACCTTCCCTTTAAAGACTCCTTGTCTCCCTCATGTCTGCAACACCTCCACTTTAAAGACTCCTTGGCTCCCTTACATGTCTGCAACACCTCCCCTTTAAATACTCATTATCTCCCTTACATGTCTGCAACACCTGCCCTTTAATTGGCTCCCTTGCCTGTCTGCAACACCTCCACTTTAAAGACTCATTTGCTCCCTTACATGTCTGCATTAACTCCCCTTTAAAGACTCAATTGCTACCTGACATGTCTGCAACACCTCCCCTTTAAATACACATTTGCTCCCTTACATGTCTGCAACACCTCCCCTTTAAATACTTGTTATCTCCCTTACATGTCTGCAACACCTCCCCCTTAAAGACTTGTTATCTCCCTTACGTGTATGCAACATCTCCCCTTTAAAGACTCCTTTGGTCCCTTACGTGTCTGCAACACCACCCCTTTAAAGACTCCTTTGCTTCCTTACGTGCCTGTAACACCTCCCCTTTAAAGACCCCTTGGCTCCCTTACGTCTGCAACATGTCCCCTTTAAAGACTCCTTGGCTCCCTTACATGTCTGCAACACCTCCCCTTTAAAGACTTGTTATCTCCCTTACATGTATGCAACACCTCCCCTTTAAAGACTAGTTACCTCCCTTACATGTATGTAACACCTCCCCTTTAAAGACCAGTTATCTCCCTTACATGTCAGCAACACCTCCCCTTTTAAAGACTCCTTTGGTCCCTTACGTGCCTGTAACACCTCCCCTTTAAAGACCCCTTGGCTCCCTTACGTCTGCAACATGTCCCCTTTAAAGACTCCTTAGCTCCCTTATATATCTGCAACATCTCCACTTTAAAGACTCCTTGGCTCCCTTACATGTCTACAACACCTCCCCTTTAAAGACTCCTTGTCTCCCGTACATGTCTACAACCCCTCCCCTTAAAAACTCCTCTAACTGCCTTGCTTGTCTGGAACACCTCCCCTTTAAAGACTCCTTGGCTCCCTTACATGTCTGCCTCACCTCCCCTTTAAAGACTATTTGGCTCCCTTGCATGTCTGCAACTCCTCCCCTTAAAGACTCCTCTAACTGCCTTGCATGTCTGGAACACTTCCCCTTTATAGACTCATTAGCTCCCTTACATGTCTGCAACACCTCCCCTTTAAAGACTCCTCTAACTGCGTTGCATGTGCTTGCCCTTGCTGCAGAGGCTAGTTGTGAACAAGAGCTCTGAGATCCTCCTCCATCTCTGGGTCCTTGCCATCCATAATTACAGCTGAAATAGTGCTACTTCATTGTTCCTGTCACTGGGTGACTCAACGGAACACCTATAGCTCCTCTAGACGTCCGCAGTGACCCCCACTGAACCATAATCCCCTAATTTCTATGCAGGTTCGTCTCTGCTTCGGCATGACATTTTCTCCCTCGTACCTTCATTATGTAGGCCTTTTCCTTCTTACAAACTGTTTACTCGGTCCGTGTGGCCTCAGCATGAAAGGTATACACAGTGATAATTGGACACACTTGAGGAATCAAAATGCCGGCATTAAGATATTTCCCACAATCCTGAGCTTAACCTTATCGTCCATGGCTACAGCGTGACTCAGGCATTAGCGATTCCCTTCCGCTGTTCAGAGCATGGCTTTGCATTTGTGTAACCCCTGACCCCGATGAGGAGCAGGAGCGTCTTAACCATCAAGACTGCTGGTGTAAAAAAGGAGGGGAAAAAGAGTAATGTAATAAATAAATAACTGTTAAGAGGGAAGAGGGAGAAGAGAGAGAGAGAGAGGGGAGCGGGAGGGAAGAGAGAGATAGGGAAGAGGGAGGGTGGAGAGAGAGAGGGGAGAGAGAGGAAAAAAGCTGAAAATAGATAGGACCAGGAGAGCTTACTGGAATATGCATGTCACTGACTCTCTCTCTCTCTCTCTCTCTCTCTCTCTCAAAAATAAGGTAGGCAGGCAGAGAAAGGTAGAAGTCTGCACAGTTGTGTTTTTGATCAAACCAGGCCACAGGCGTTCTATTGAGGTCTAATGCATATTCCAAGTAGGGAAATAAAATGTCTCCACCTTTCATCTTTTTTATACATCATTTATTAGGGAAATGGAAGAGAGAGATGCCGTGATAGTTCAAGAAAAAGCCGCTGATCAGACTTTGTGTTATTAAATAAACTTTGGTCTCCCCCGTCCTTTGTATCGATTGGCTGTAGTTAACATGAATACAGTGGTCGTCCCTCGTGAACTGGCAACAGAAACATCTTTAAAGAGCATGATCGATAAGCCTATTTGGCTCAGTCATAAAGCGCCACAGCTTCAGTGACTGACCTGGTTTGCAATTGAAGGCTGAGCCATTTTTCGTCAGCGTCTGCATTTCGACGTTGACTGCGTGGGTGCGTGCCTGTACAGGTGAGTTTGTCGTCTGCCTGTCCGTCTGCGTCTAGCAGAAAAGTCAAAGCGGCATGTAACGGTCACCGGCCGTGCTGGTTGGTGGATCAAAGAGCAGGTGCTTTTCACCTCCCGCCCTGACATCACACAGTCTGTAGAGCCAAGCGAGGAAAATCAATGCCTCACTATGTCACAAACCTGTCCTTCCCAAATATGAAGGGCAAAGCCCACGTTTGGACAGGCTGGTCTCTATTGCCTGACACTGCTCCACCACCACATTGAGACACACCGTCCCCATGAAGTCACACTGTGGCACACACCTCCAATACTGACACTACACTTCGCCCCAATGAAACTACAGATTAACACTGATCTAATTACTGCGCTGTTATAATGCATAGTGGTCAGTGTTTGGTTGCCATGAAAAATTAACTGTTCAACATTACATAAGATAAACAAACGCAGGCCTATTTGATTCAATGCCAAGAGCGCCAAATCATGTGAAATACTCGTAATCTAACCACTGTGCTTCTATTATTCAATATTCTTTCCTAAACGTAGTTTGCAAGTATAATTTTAAAATATAAATATATAATATTTTATTTTAGCAGGAAAGTTCATACATATCACATTCTACATCAGTGTGTTAGAGGGCAGTGACCTGAATCACATATCCACAACCACAGTGTAATTTCATACGTACAGGTCTACTCACATAGGCTACCACAGTAATCTATACTACACGGATGTTCAGCCACCTAAGGAGCCACGTTGCCCTCGAGTGTACTGAGCCAATGTTCATGTGCTCAGACAAGCAGACACACCCCCATGCGCACACACCCCCATGCGCACACACCCCCATGCGTACACACCCCCATGCGCACACACCCCCATGTGCACACACCCCCATGCGCACACACCCCCATGTGCACACACCCCCATGCGCACACATGCCCCGACCCCCACCAGTATAGTCAATAACTCAAATCTCTTCTCAACACCAGTATAGTCAATAACTCAACTCTCTTCTCAACACAATTTCCTTCCCATCTCTTTAAAAAAAAAAAAATCCCAAGTGAGAGGATTGGAAAGAAAAGTTCAAAAACAAATACAAACCTACACATACAGTAAATTATACATACATATATAGTAGGACTAAATTATTGACACTGTTGATAAAGATGAGCAATAAATGACTGGGAAGTGATATTATTTTATACTAATACTATTGGTCAGAGTAAGAGTTTTTGTTTAACTTATAAATAAAGTAGTCAAGAGTTTAGAATTTGGTCCCATATTCCTCTCAAGCAATGACTACGTCATGCCTGTGACTCTGCACTCTTTGTTTCAGATTATTTTGTACCCAATAGAAATTAATGGTAAATAATGTATTGTGTCTTTTTTGAGGCCCTTCATTGGTATTATAAATATGAATATAATATATTTGAAAACACTTCTACATGAATGTGGATGCTAACGTGATTACAGATAGTCCTGAATAAATCCTGAGTAGTGATGAGTGGGAAAGTTACAGAGTTTCAAAGATCACACCCCCAAGACATGGTAAACTCTCACCATTACCAAGCATGTCTTGGGGGTATGATATTTCACAGAAGCCTTGTGCCCATCGGGGGCACAGGGGCACGTGCCCCCTCAGATTGGTCCTGTTATTTATTTAATTTCTTTCTGTAATACTACTAGCCACCTAGCAATTTTATGAAGTTGTCTTTAGCCCAGATATGTTCCCTATCTCCCAAACTCATTACTAGCTACCTAGAAGCCATTTCAGGCTGTGAATCAAGTTAGAGTAGCTAGCTTGTCTAACAATCTTAGCTGGCATGTCTGCTGGTAAGGTTGGCAGACTTTAGAAAATCAAGCAATAACTAAATGTACTGAATAAGACATTCCTTTCAATCTTTTACTAATATTTTAGCAGACAGATCAAGAAGTATGCTTAGATAGGCAGGAAAATAAACATATTTTAGTCATGGCATAATGATTATGGTTCCAAATTGCAGGAAAAAGATGACCTCCCTTACCATCCTCACGGACTTTGTGGCCCTGAGGCATTATGCCCCTGATCTTGGACCGTCTTCAACTTTCTCACTCCACGTTATTCACGATTCATTCAGGAATATCCGTTATCATGTTAGCATCCACATTCATTCAGAAGTGTTTAATAACATTGTATTCTTATTTACCAAAAATAAGTGATTCCAAAATGACACAATCAAATAGATTATTTACCATTAATTTCTATTGGGCACAAAATAATCTGAAACACAACCAAAACCAACTGCAAATGCATCTAGTCACAAGCTTGATGTAGTTATTGTGTGCTAGGAATATGGGACCAAATTCTAAACTATTGATTACTTTATGTATAAGAATCTTTAGGGTAATGAATCATTTTGACCCCTTTTTAAATATTTTTTTGTATTACTTGTTAAAGGTGGCAGGGTAGCCAAGTGGTTAGAGCGTTGGACTAGTAACCGGAAGGTTGCAAGTTCAAACCCCCGAGCTGGCAAGGAATATCAAATCTTTTATGGGTAATAATTAAGTACCTTACTGTGATTGTTTTCAATTGAAATTGTCAACAAGAACCAAAAATGGTTCCTTAGCAATAATTTTTCTAGGTCTGTGTGGGGAGGGGGAAACTGAAACCTAGCTGTTATTTTCAAAGAGGTGTTCTCATTCTTATTGGTCTATTAACACTTAGCTGCCTGGTGATGTCACCACACAGGTCAAAACTCCATCCCTCCAAAACAGGCAGACATTTCAGGCTGTCTTTTCACTAAAAGGACATTCTCATAATTTTCACAGTTTCACAGTAAATTCACAATTTGAGGAAACTGCAATATAGCTCAGCATTTTTTAATTTGTTATTTTATACAGTCATTATTGCTAATCTTTATCGAGGGTGTCAATGATTTCGGACCCCTTTGTACACACAGAAACAGCACAGCCTCAATAAAATGAATCTCATAACAATAATGTTCAGTAGAGTTTGCAAAAATTCTGTAAAATAATATAAAAAATATATTAAACTACCCACAGGAGAATACAGTGTAGAATTTAGTGTGTTCAATGGTGTTTGAATTCAGGTATTTATTTATTGCTGAAACAGAGACATATCAAATATGCAAATGTTTAACTCTGTTCTTTAAAACGAGGCAAATGGCCTTTTTCATATTTGTAAATTATCTGAAAAATGTATAAATATATTTTGCTATATATAAATTATATTGCTCAATATCTGACCAAATGATATACCAAAACACTTAGCTTCCTAACACATTTATTCACTATGGACCCCTATAGGCTCCCGGGAGCTCGTTATTCTGAGCCTGAGGGCTCCCTTACTTTAACAAACCAATTAAGCGGTACTTAATAAATCAAATAAAAGCAAGGCCCTAATGAAATAATGTAGAAACCTAATAGGTTTAAATTACCAATGTTTCCAGCTCCTTAGCTTTTGATTGCAGGCGACTTCAAACAGTGGTGGTTGAACAAGTACGTGATCAGAGCTTCTCTCGTATTCCCTAGAGGATGAACGTACTGGGAGTCAGATAAACCCTGAGAGAGAATCAAGATTTGTCTGATCTCCTTGGTGATGATAATAATAATAATTTAGGAATTCGATTGTAGTCCTAATGTTGTAGACACACTGATTGTGATGGCTAATAATGGTTC
Source organism: Oncorhynchus mykiss (assembly GCF_013265735.2). Taxonomy (NCBI): domain Eukaryota; kingdom Metazoa; phylum Chordata; class Actinopteri; order Salmoniformes; family Salmonidae; genus Oncorhynchus; species Oncorhynchus mykiss. Next base: position 52,347,404 of record NC_048585.1, on the reverse strand, counting down.
CCTGATATGGCCAAAGATTTTTCATCATTGTACATAGCACAGACTTGTTGTGCGTGCACGCATGCATGCATGCATACATACATATATGCATGCACGCATACGTACCGATGCAGGCTTAAAGCTAGGTTTGCAAATCCGAGCCAGAGATACACTGCATGTTAATTGTGTACTTTCAACTCCAAACATAATTCTTAAACACTAATTAGAAGCAAAGCCAACATACGCAACAACAAAAAAATGATATATGTGTCAGAAAATAAAACATTGTGTTGGGGGATATGCAATCGTTTCAGCTTTGATAACATTCTTCACAAAATGAACCAATTTAATCAAACAACTGAATGGTAAATAGACTGGACTTCCAAGATGAAGCAATGTATAATAAATAGCCCCTGGATATTCCAGCCAAACTCAAATGTAAAATATGATGTATTTCGGTATTAACTGGAATGGATTAGGCAGATTGATCCGTACCCAATGAATAAAAGAAGACAATGCAATAACTGTAATTGTCTTTATATTTCATTAAATTCATCTATCCAAACTTCAGATGTCTCTCGAGCTTCCTAAGCACCCTTCGCTGTAGTGTTACCTAAATCTCTGGGCTGCAGGCTGGCCGAAATGCAGCCTGTCAGGTTTGGAGACCTGGAAGCTGCTACAGAGACATTCGATGTGGCTGACGGAACCGCTCACGGTGGCAGGAGAATCTCCTGATGCTGCACTAGTCCCAGATGGAGGGAATCTACTGTCACACAGCCTATAATACAGATCTGAATCTGACCACCCTGTTGCAGGAGAACTTTCCTGCAATGCAGGACATTTAAAACTTGTAGTGTATTTTAAGTTTTAAAAGGCTTCTGAAGTTTGTAATTTCCACTTCGACATTTCTGACTTGATTTTGTATCAACCTCTACATACATTCATTATAATAGTTCACATTTCCTGTTGCTGCAGGATTATTTTCCTGCTGTAGCAAACTGGCTCAAATTAAGATCCTACATCTGTAGAGACCACAATAACACCATGGTTATTAAGAATAGGCTATAAGAGTTGTCTTAACCGCTCACGTCCTCTTGTATTACCTCATTGCTTCACATTGATTTCATACATCATTGTGTCCACCTAGGGCCATGAGAGCATGTCATGTAGTCAGGAAGAACGCCAGGCCTTAAATTAACAATATGTGTGGCCTTAAATTAACAATATGTGTGGCTCCAGTTAAACAGCCTGACACAGTCTGGTGCTGGGTTTTAATGTGATAATGTGGTTAAACACCCTGACACTGTGGGTTTTAATGTGATAATGTGGTTAAACACCCTGACACAGTCTGGTGCTGGGTTATAATGTGATAATGTGGTTAAACACCCTGACACAGTCTGGTGCTGAGTTTTAATGTGATGTGTGATAAACATTTCACCTTATCTTAAATAGACATAATTGCAATACAATTTATTAAAAACTATTTAGTTATGCATTTAACTTTAATTCAATTAGTTGACTCTTTACATGGGATGATTTCACCAAACAACAAAAGAAAGGGAATATTGAATGATCCCCAATGATCCATCGCATCTCCCACAAACCTTTTCAACATATGTGAAATGATAGTCTAGAAACTAAAGCTTTGGTTGTCTTCCTCTCAGGCTTCCATGTCTTCTCCCTGAACCTCCTCAATGTCCACCTCTTGAACATCAGACTCTGAGGCCTCATATTCACTGTCACTTTCCAACCTTGTTGAGGATGGCTCGTTGTCAGGCTCAAAAAGCCTCAAATTTGCTCGAATGGCCACTAATTCTTCAACCCTTTTATTGTCCAGCCTGTTGGTGTATGTGTTCACCAACAAGGACCAGATGCACTCTGAGGCGGCTGATGTTGGTGGGATTTGGAAGATGATGGAGGCAACAGGGGAAAGAGCCCCAGATCCACACAGTCCCTTCCACCAGGTGGCTGGTGAGATAGGTTGGCACGACTGCCATATTGCATCTCCATCCCAAAGCCCTTGGAAGTGTACATGGCCAGACTGCCAAGAACCTTGCCCTCATCCAGGCCAAAGTGGCGAGACACGGTAGTGATGACACCATAGGCCTTGCTGATCTCTGCACCAGACAGGATGCTCTTGCCAGCATATTTGGGGTCCGACATGTACGCTGTGACGTGTATGGGCTTCAGGCAGAAGTCTTCACGCTTTTGATGTATTTCCGAACTGCAGTTTCCTCTGGAGCAACAGTGAAATGGGCAGGGCAGTATTTCTTCTCTTACATCTGCAAGCAGAGTCTGAACATCAGACAGGATGGCATTGTCTCCCTCAATCCGTGCAATGCCAACTGCTGTAGGTTTCAGGCTGCCTACCTCTCTCTCTCAAAATATATAATCCAGGAAGATCTTCTTGATGGGGCTGTCCACATCGGCAGACGGTGAAATGAAGAGACTCCTTCCCCTCCAGGAGAAGCAACAGTGTTGCTGGGCAGCTTCAATGTGGTGCTCTTATTCTTCTCACTTTGCTTGGTGAGGTAGATTGCTGCTATAACTTGATGACCCTTCACATACCTAACCATGGGTCTCACATAGAGTGTATCAATTGTTTTCAGTGCCATGATGTCCTTGAGGAGCAGATTCAATGCATGAGCAGCACAGCCAGTGGGTGTGATGTGAGGGTAGGACTCCTCCACTTTAGACCAAGCAGCCTTCATGTTCACAGCATTGTCTGTCAGCAGTGCAAATACCTTTTGTGGTCCAAGGTCATTGAAGACTGCCTTCAGCTCATCTGCAATGTAGAGACCGGTGTGTCTGTTGACCGGTGCTCTTGTACTAGTTGAGGGGTGGAGATTATGTAGTTTGGCCAGGGTAGGCCATCATTGTAAAATAAAATAAAATTCTTAACTGACTTGCTTAGTTAAATAAAGGTCAGAAGATCCTTCAAGCTCTGTCAGGTGGATTGGGAGCGTCGCTAACTATTTTCAGGTCTCCCCAGAGATGTTAGATTGGGTTCAAGTCCGGCTCTGGCTTGGCCACTCGAGGACAATCAGAGACTTGTCCCGAAGCCGCTCCTGCGTTGTCTTGGCTGTGTGCTAAGGGTCATTGTCCTGTTGGATGGTAAACCTTCTCCCCAGTCTGAGGTCCTGAGTGTTCTGAAGCAGGTTTTCATCAATGATCTCTCTGTACTTTGCTCCATCCATCTTTCCCTCGATCCTGACTAGCCTCCCCAGTCCCTGCCGCTGAAAGAAATCCCCTCAGCATGATGCTGCCACCAACATGCTTCACCGCAGGGATGGTGCCTGGTTTCCTCCAGACGTGATGCTTGGCATTCAATAGTTCAATATTGGTTTCATCAGACCAGAGAATTATGTTTTTTACTGTCTGAGAGTCTTTAGCTGCATTTTGGCCAACTCCAAGCGGGCTGTCATGTGCCTTTTACTGAGGATTAGCTTCCGTCTGGCTGCTCTACCATAAATGCCTGATTGGTGGAGTGCTGCAGAGGTGATTGTCCTTCTGGACCAAAGCCCTTCTCCCCCATTGCTCGTCTTGGCCGGGCGGCCAGCCCTAGGAAGAGTCTTGGTTTTTCCAAACTTCTTCCATTTAAGAATGATGGAAGCCTCTGTGTTCTTGGGGACCTTGAATGCTGCATGATTGTTTTGGTAACATTTCCCAGGTCTGTGCCTCGACACAATCCTGTCTCTGAGCTCTATGGACAATTTTTTTAACCTCATGGCTTGGTTTTTGCTCAGATATGCACTGTCAACCTTGGGACCTCATATACACAGTTATGTGCCTTTCCAAATCATGTGCAATCAATTGAATTTACCACATGTGGACTCCAATCTAGTTGTAGAAACATCTCAAGGATGATTAATGGAAAAGGACACACCTGAGCTCAATTTATGTAAATGATGTATTTCTGTTTTATTTTTATATTGTGTGTAGATTGCTGAGGAAAAAATAAATGTAATCCATTTCAGAATAAGGCTGAAGCATAACAAATGTCGAAACAGTCAAGGGATCTGAATACTTTCAGGATGCACTGGATATTCAGGCAGGTCACGATTCATTATTGGCATCCTCACTTATGGAAACTGACAGAGCAGATCATGCTCATTTGAAACTCCCACGTGGCCTGTCGGGGCATAGGCACACCCTTAAACACATTCACACTAAAACAAGGACACAAGCACACTTTTACACAAGCAAATTGAACACAAGAATGTTAGGTGGTTAGACAGGTGGTTAGACATTAGACAGGTAGTTAGACAGGTGGTTAGACAGGTGGTTAGACATTAGACAGGTGGTTAGACATTAGACAGGTAGTTAGACAGGTGGTTAGACATTAGACAGGTGGTTAGACATTGGAAAGGTAGTTAGACAGATGATTAGACAGGTGGTTAGACATTAGGCAGGTAGTTAGACAGATGGTTAGACATTAGACAGGTGGTTAGACAGGTGGTTAAACATGTTGTTAAACAAGTAACTAGACAGGTGGTTAGACAGGTGGTTAAACAAGTAACTAGACAGGTGGTTAGACATTAGGCAGGTGGTTAGACAGATAGTTAGACATTAGGCAGGTGGTTAGACGGGTGGTTAAACAAGTAGTTAGACAGGTAGTTAGACAGACAGATGGTTAGACATTAGACAGGTGTTTTGATGGGTGGTTAGACAGGTAGTTAGACATTAGACAGGTAGTTAGACATTAGACAGATGGTTAAACATTGAAAAGGAAAGTAGACAGGTAGTTGGACCGGTGGTTAGAGAGGTAGTTAGACATTAGACATATGGTTAGACAAGTGGTTAGACTGGTGGTTAGACAGGTGGTAAGACATTAGACAGATGGTTAGACATTAGACAGATGGTTAGACATTAGACAGGTGGTAAGACATTAGACAGATGGTTAGACATTAGACAGGTGGTTAGACATTAGACAGATGGTTAGACATTAGACAGGTGGTAAGACATTAGACAGATGATTAGACATTAGACAGGTGGTAAGACATTAGACAGATGGTTAGACATTAGACAGGTGGTTAGACATTAGACAGGTGGTTAGAAAGGTGATTAGAAATTAGACAGGTGGTTAGAAATTAGAAAGGTGGTTAGACATTTGGTTAGACAGGTGATTAAACAGACAGATGGTTAGAAAATAGACATGTGTTTAGACGGGTGGTTAGACAGGTGATTAGACATTAGACATGTGGTTAGTCAGGTAGTTAGACAGGTGGTTAGAGAGGTAGTTGGACATTAGAAGTGTTTAGACTGGTGATTAGACTGGTGATTAGACAGGTGGTTAGAGGTTAGGCAGGTGGTTAAACAGGTATAGTTGGATATTAGACGTGTTTAGACTGGTGGTTAGACAGGTGGTTAGAGAGGTAGTTGGACATTAGGCAGGCGGATAGACGGGTGGTTAGACGGGTGGTTGAAACGGGTAGTTTGACAGGTGGTTAGACATTAGACATGTAGTTAGACAGGTGGTTAGTTAGGTGGTTAGTCATTAGACAGGTGGATAGACATGTGGTTAGACAGGTTGTTAGATGTTAGACAGGTGTTACAATGGTAGTTAGACATTACGCAGGTGGATAGACTAGTGGTTAAATGGGTAGTTAGACAGGTAGTTAGACAGGTGGTTAGACAGGTGGTTAGACTATTGGTTATACATTAGACAAGTGTTTAGACAGGGTTAGACATTAGACAGGTGGTTAGACAGGTGTTTAGACAGATGGTTAGACATTAGACAGGTGGTTAGACAGGTGGATAGACAGGTGGTTAGATATTAGAAAGGTGGTTAGACATTAGAAAGGTGGTTAGACAGGTAGTTAGACAGGGTTTTAGACAGGTGGTTAGACAGGTGGTTAGAAAGATGACTAGACAGGTAGTTAGAAATTAGACAGGTGGTTGGACAGGTGGTTAGACATTGGAAAGGTAGTTAGTCAAGTAGTTAGACAGGTGGTTATAGAGGTGGTTAGATGTTTTATAGGTGGTTAGACATTTGTTTAGATAGGTGGTTAGACGTTAGACAGGTAGTTAGACAGACAGATTGTTAGACATTAGACCGGTGGTTAGACAGATGGTTAGACAGGTAGTTAGACAGACAGATTGTTAGACATTAGACAGGTGGTTAGACATTGGAAAGGTAGTTAGTCAAGTAGTTAGAATGGTGGTTGGACATTAGACAGGTGGTTAGACATTAGGCAGGTGGTTAGACAGGATGTTAGACAGGTGGTCAGACAGGTGGTTAAACATGACATCAGGCAGGTGGTTAGAAATTATAAAAGTGGTTATACAGGTGGTTAGACATTAGACAGCTGGTTAGACAGGTGGTTAGATATTCGACAGGTGGTTAGGCAGGTGGTTATATGGGTGGTTAGACATTAGACAGGTGGATAGGCATTAGAAAGGTGGATAGACAAGTGGTTAGACTTTTGACAGGTGGTTAGACAGGTGGTTAGACAGGTGGTTAGACTTTAGACAGGGACTTAGACAGGTGGTTAGACATTGGAAAGGTAAGTTGACAGGTTAGACAGGTGTTTAGACTACAGATAGGTGGTTAGACATTAGACAGGTGGTTAGACAGGTGGTTAGACAGATGGTTAGATATTAGACTGGTGGTTAGACAGGATGTTACACATTAAACATGTAGTTAGACAGCTGGTTAGACACATGGTTAGACATTAGGCAGGTGGTTAGATAGGTGGTTAAACATTACACGGGGTTAGGCAGTTGGATAGAGATGTGGTTAGACAGGTGGTTAGAGATTAGACGGGTGGTTAGACGGGTGGATAGACAGGTGGTTTGTCAGGTGGTTAGGCAGGTGGTTAGTCATTAGACAGGTGGTTAGACATTGGAAAGGTAGTTAGACAGGTGGTTAGAGAGGTGGTTGGACATTAGCAGGTTGTTAGACAGGTGGTAAGACTGGTGGTTAGACAGGTGGTTAGACATTGGAAAGGTGGTTAGACAGGTGGTTAGACAGGTGGTTAAACATTAGACAGGGGGTTAGACAGGTGGATAGAGATGTGGTTAGACATTAGACATATGATTAGACATGTAGTTAGACTGGTAGTTAGACATTAGATAGGTGGTTAGACGCGTGGTTAGACAGGTGGTTAGACATTAGACAGGTGTTTAGACAGGTGGTTTGACAGATGGTTAGACATTAGACAGGTGGTTCGACATTAGACAGGTGGTTAGACGGTGGTCAGACGGGTGATTAAACATTGGTTAAACAGGTAGTCAGGCAGGTGGTTAGACAGGTAGGGTAAACATTAGACAGGTTTTTAGAAAGGTGGTTAGACAGGTGGTTAGATGTTAGACAGGTGGTTAGATATTAGACAGGTGTTTGGGCAGGTAGCTAGATATTAGACTGGTGGTTAGGCAGGTGGTTAGACATTAGACACATGGTTAGACATTAGACAGGTGGTTAGACAGGTGGTTAGACATTAAACAGGTGGTTAGACATTAGACAGATGGTTAGACATGTGGTTAGACATTGGAAAGGTAAGCAGACAGGTAGTTACAGTTGAGTAGAAATGTGGTTGACATTAGACAGGTGTTTAGACAGGTGGTTAGACTTTTGATAGGTGATTAGACATTAAACAGGTGGTTAGACAGGTTGTTAGACTGGTGGTTAGACTGGTTGTTAGACTCGTGGTTAGACAGGTGGTTAAATGGGTGGTCAGACAGGTGGTTAAACACATCGTTAAACAATAGACAGGGAGTTAGACATTGGAAAGGTAAGCATACATGTAGTTCGACAGGTGGTTAGACCGGTGGTTAGACATTAGACATGTAGTTAGACAGGTGGATAGAGAGGTGGTTGGACATTAGACATGTGTTTAGACAGTTGGTTAGACAGTTGGTTAGACTATAGATAGGTGGTTAGGCGGGTGGTTAGACAGGTGGCTAGACATTAGACAGGTGGTTAGACGGGTGGTTTGACAGATGGTTAGACATCAGACAGGTGGTTCGACATTAGACAGGTGGTTAGACGGGTGGTTTGACAGATGGTTAGACATTAGACAGGTTGTTAGACGGGTGGTTAGGCAGGTGGTTAAACATTAGACACGGTTCGACATTAGACAGGTGGTTAGACAGGTGGATAGAGATGTGGTTAGACATTAGACATATGATTAGACATGTAGTTAGACTGGTAGTTAGACATTAGATAGGTGGTTAGACGCGTGGTTAGACAGGTGGTTAGACATTAGACAGGTGTTTAGACAGGTGGTTTGACAGATGGTTAGACATTAGACAGGTGGTTCGACATTAGACAGGTGGTTAGACGGTGGTCAGACGGGTGATTAAACATTGGTTAAACAGGTAGTCAGGCAGGTGGTTAGACAGGTAGGGTAAACATTAGACAGGTTTTTAGAAAGGTGGTTAGACAGGTGGTTAGATGTTAGACAGGTGGTTAGATATTAGACAGGTGTTTGGGCAGGTAGCTAGATATTAGACTGGTGGTTAGGCAGGTGGTTAGACATTAGACACATGGTTAGACATTAGACAGGTGGTTAGACAGGTGGTTAGACATTAAACAGGTGGTTAGACATTAGACAGATGGTTAGACATGTGGTTAGACATTAGACAGATGGTTAGACAGGTGGTTAGACATTAGACAGGTGGTTAGACAGGTGGTTAGACATTAGACAGCTGGTTAGACAGCTGGTTAGACATTAGACAGGTGGTTAGACAGGTGATTAGACATTAGACAGCTGGTTAGACAGCTGGTTAGACATTAGACAGGTGGTTAGACAGGTGGTTATACTTTTGATAGGTGATTAGACATTAAACAGGTGGTTAAATGGGTGGTCAGACGGGTGGTTAAACATTTGTTAAACAGGTAGTCAGACAGTTGGTTAGACACATCGTTAAACAATAGACAGGGAGTTAGACAGGTGGTTAGACATTGGAAAGGTAAGTAGACTGGTAGTTAGAACGGTGGATAGAGATGTGGTTGGACTTTAGACATGTAGTTAGACAGTTGGTTAGAAGGGTGGTTGGACATTAGACATGTAGTTAGACAGTTGGTTAGAAGGGTGGTTGGACATTAGACATGTAGTTAGACAGTTGGTTAGAAGGGTGGTTGGACATTAGACATGTAGTTAGACAGTTGGTTAGAAGGGTGGTTGGACATTAGACATGTAGTTAGACAGTTGGTTAGAAGGGTGGTTAGACATTAGATATGTAGTTAGATAGGTGGATAGAGATGTGGTTGGACATTAGACATGTTGTTAGACAGTTGGTTAGAAGGGTGGTTGGACATTAGACATGTAGTTAGACAGTTGGTTAGAAGGGTGGTTAGACATTAGACATGTAGTTAGACAGTTGGTTAGAAGGGTGGTTAGACATTAGATAGGTAGTTAGACAGACGGATTGTTAGACATTAGAGAGATGGTTAGACAGGTAGTTAGAAATTAGACAGGTGGTTAGACTGGTGGTTAGACCGGTGGTTGGACAAGTGGTTAGACATAGGAACGATGGTTAGATGTTTTATATGTGGTTAGACATTTGGTTAGATAGGTGGTTAGACGTTAGACAGGTAGTTAGACAGACAGATAGACATTAGGCCGGTGGTTAGACAGATGGTTAGACAGGTAGTTAGACAGGTGATAAGTCATTAGACAGGTGGTTAGACATTGGAAAGGTAGTTAGTCAAGTAGTTAGACAGGTGATTAAAGAGGTGGTTGGACATTAGACAGGTGGTTAGAAAGGTGGTTAGACATTAGAAAGGTGGTTAGACAGGTGGTTAGACATTAGAATGGTGATTGGAAATTAGACAGGCGGTTAGACAGGTGGTCAGACGGGTGGTTAAACATGACATCAGGCAGGTGGTTAGAAATTATAAAAGTGGTTATACAGGTTGTTAGACATTAGACAGGTAGTTAGATATTAGACAGGTGGGTAGGCAGGTGGTTAGACGGGTGGTTAGACATTAGACAGGTGGTTAGACGGGTGATTAAACAGGTAGTCATGCAGTTGGTTAGACAGGTAGGGTAAACATTAGATATGTTTTTAGAAATGTGGTTATACAGGTGGTTAGACATTAGACAGGTGGTTAGACATTGGACAGGTGGTTAGACATTAGACAGGTAGCTTGTTAGACAGGTAGTTAGACAGGTGATTAGTCATTAGACAGGTGGTTAGACATTGGAAAGGTAGTTAGACAGGTGGTTAGAGAGGTGGTTGGACATTAGACAGGTTGTTAGACAGGTGGTTAGACTGGTGGTTAGACAGGTGGTTAGACATTGGAAAGGTAGTTAGACAGGTGGTTAGACAGGTGGTTAAACATTAGACAGGGGGTTAGACAGGTGGATAGAGATGTGGTTAGACATTAAACATATGATTAGACATGTAGTTAGACTGGTAGTTAGACATTAGATAGGTGGTTAGACGCTTGGTTAGACAGGTGGTTAGACATTAGACAGGTGGTTAGATGGGTGGTTTGACAGATGGTAGACATTAGACAGGTGGTTAGACGGGTGGTTTGACAGGTAGGGTAAACATTAGACATGTTTTTAGAAATGTGGTTATACAGGTGGTTAGACATTAGACAGGTGGTTAGACATTGGACAGGTGGTTAGACATTAGACAGGTAGCTTGTTAGACAGATGGTTAGACAGGTAGTTAGACAGGTGATTAGTCATTAGACAGGTGGTTAGACATTGGAAAGGTAGTTAGACAGGTGGTTAGACAGGTGGTTAAACATTAGACAGGGGGTTAGACAGGTGGATAGAGATGTGGTTAGACATTAAACATATGATTAGACATGTAGTTAGACTGGTAGTTAGACATTAGATAGGTGGTTAGACGCTTGGTTAGACAGGTGGTTAGACATTAGACAGGTGGTTAGATGGGTGGTTTGACAGATGGTAGACATTAGACAGGTGGTTAGACGGGTGGTTTGACAGATGGTTAGACATTAGACAGGTGGTTAGACGGGTGGTTTGACAGATGGTTTGACATTAGACAGGTGGTTAGACGGTAGTCAGACGGGTGATTAAACATTGGTTAAACAGGTAGTCAGGCAGGTGGTTAGACAGGTAGGGTAAACATTAGACAGGTTTTTAGAAAGGTGGTTAGACAGGTGGTTAGATGTTAGACAGGTGGTTAGATATTAGACAGGTGTTTGGGCAGGTAGCTAGATATTAGACTGGTGGTTAGGCAGGTGGTTAGACATTAGACACATGGTTAGACATTAGACAGGTGGTTAGACAGGTGGTTAGACATTAAACAGGTGGTTAGACATTAGACAGATGGTTAGACATGTGGTTAGACATTAGACAGATGGTTAGACAGGTGGTTAGACATTAGACAGGTGGTTAGACAGCTGGTTAGACATTAGACAGGTGGTTAGACAGGTGATTAGACATTAGACAGCTGGTTAGACAGCTGGTTAGACATTAGACAGGTGGTTAGACAGGTGGTTATACTTTTGATAGGTGATTAGACATTAAACAGGTGGTTAAATGGGTGGTCAGACGGGTGGTTTGACAGATGGTTTGACATTAGACAGGTGGTTAGACGGTAGTCAGACAGGTGATTAAACATTGGTTAAACAGGTAGTCAGGCAGGTGGTTAGACAGGTAGGGTAAACATTAGACAGGTTTTTAGAAAGGTGGTTAGACAGGTGGTTAGATGTTAGACAGGTGGTTAGATATTAGACAGGTGTTTGGGCAGGTAGCTAGATATTAGACTGGTGGTTAGGCAGGTGGTTAGACATTAGACACATGGTTAGACATTAGACAGGTGGTTAGACAGGTGGTTAGACATTAAACAGGTGGTTAGACATTAGACAGATGGTTAGACATGTGGTTAGACATTAGACAGATGGTTAGACAGGTGGTTAGACATTAGACAGGTGGTTAGACAGGTGGTTAGACATTAGACAGCTGGTTAGACAGCTGGTTAGACATTAGACAGGTGGTTAGACAGGTGGTTAGACATTAGACAGCTGGTTAGACAGCTGGTTAGACATTAGACAGGTGGTTAGACAGGTGGTTATACTTTTGATAGGTGATTAGACATTAAACAGGTGGTTAAATGGGTGGTCAGACGGGTGGTTAAACATTTGTTAAACAGGTAGTCAGACAGTTGGTTAGACACATCGTTAAACAATAGACAGGGAGTTAGACAGGTGGTTAGACATTGGAAAGGTAAGTAGACTGGTAGTTAGAACGGTGGATAGAGATGTGGTTGGACTTTAGACATGTAGTTAGACAGTTGGTTAGAAGGGTGGTTGGACATTAGACATGTAGTTAGACAGTTGGTTAGAAGGGTGGTTGGACATTAGACATGTAGTTAGACAGTTGGTTAGAAGGGTGGTTGGACATTAGACATGTAGTTAGACAGTTGGTTAGAAGGGTGGTTGGACATTAGACATGTAGTTAGACAGTTGGTTAGAAGGGTGGTTAGACATTAGATATGTAGTTAGATAGGTGGATAGAGATGTGGTTGGACATTAGACATGTTGTTAGACAGTTGGTTAGAAGGGTGGTTGGACATTAGACATGTAGTTAGACAGTTGGTTAGAAGGGTGGTTAGACATTAGACATGTAGTTAGACAGTTGGTTAGAAGGGTGGTTAGACATTAGATAGGTAGTTAGACAGACGGATTGTTAGACATTAGAGAGATGGTTAGACAGGTAGTTAGAAATTAGACAGGTGGTTAGACTGGTGGTTAGACCGGTGGTTGGACAAGTGGTTAGACATAGGAACGATGGTTAGATGTTTTATAGGTGGTTAGACATTTGGTTAGATAGGTGGTTAGACGTTAGACAGGTAGTTAGACAGACAGATTGTTAGACATTAGGCCGGTGGTTAGACAGATGGTTAGACAGGTAGTTAGACAGGTGATAAGTCATTAGACAGGTGGTTAGACATTGGAAAGGTAGTTAGTCAAGTAGTTAGACAGGTGGTTAAAGAGGTGGTTGGACATTAGACAGATGGTTAGACAGGTGGTTAGACATTAGAAAGGTGGTTAGACAGGTGGTTAGACATTAGCATGGTGATTAGAAATTAGACAGGCGGTTAGACAGGTGGTCAGACGGGTGGTTAAACATGACATCAGGCAGGTGGTTAGAAATTATAAAAGTGGTTATACAGGTTGTTAGACATTAGACAGGTAGTTAGATATTAGACAGGTGGGTAGGCAGGTGGTTAGACGGGTGGTTAGACATTAGACAGGTGGTTAGACGGGTGATTAAACAGGTAGTCATGCAGTTGGTTAGACAGGTAGGGTAAATATTAGACATGTTTTTAGAAATGTGGTTATACAGGTGGTTAGACATTAGACAGGTGGTTAGACATTGGACAGGTGGTTAGACATTAGACAGGTAGCTTGTTAGACAGATGGTTAGACAGGTAGTTAGACAGGTGATTAGTCATTAGACAGGTGGTTAGACATTGGAAAGGTAGTTAGACAGGTGGTTAGAGAGGTGGTTGGACATTAGACAGGTTGTTAGACAGGTGGTTAGACTGGTGGTTAGACAGGTGGTTAGACATTGGAAAGGTAGTTAGACAGTTGGTTAGACAGGTGGTTAAACATTAGACAGGGGGTTAGACAGGTGGATAGAGATGTGGTTAGACATTAAACATATGATTAGACATGTAGTTAGACTGGTAGTTAGACATTAGATAGGTGGTTAGACGCTTGGTTAGACGGGTGGTTAGACATTAGACAGGTGGTTAGACAGGTGGTTATACTTTTGATAGGTGATTAGACATTAAACAGGTGGTTAAATGGGTGGTCAGACGGGTGGTTTGACAGATGGTTTGACATTAGACAGGTGGTTAGACGGTAGTCAGACAGGTGATTAAACATTGGTTAAACAGGTAGTCAGGCAGGTGGTTAGACAGGTAGGGTAAACATTAGACAGGTTTTTAGAAAGGTGGTTAGACAGGTGGTTAGATGTTAGACAGGTGGTTAGATATTAGACAGGTGTTTGGGCAGGTAGCTAGATATTAGACTGGTGGTTAGGCAGGTGGTTAGACATTAGACACATGGTTAGACATTAGACAGGTGGTTAGACAGGTGGTTAGACATTAAACAGGTGGTTAGACATTAGACAGATGGTTAGACATGTGGTTAGACATTAGACAGATGGTTAGACAGGTGGTTAGACATTAGACAGGTGGTTAGACAGGTTGTTAGACATTAGACAGCTGGTTAGACAGCTGGTTAGACATTAGACAGGTGGTTAGACAGGTGGTTAGACATTAGACAGCTGGTTAGACAGCTGGTTAGACATTAGACAGGTGGTTAGACAGGTGGTTATACTTTTGATAGGTGATTAGACATTAAACAGGTGGTTAAATGGGTGGTCAGACGGGTGGTTAAACATTTGTTAAACAGGTAGTCAGACAGTTGCTTAGACACATCGTTAAACAATAGACAGGGAGTTAGACAGGTGGTTAGACATTGGAAAGGTAAGTAGACTGGTAGTTAGAACGGTGGATAGAGATGTGGTTGGACTTTAGACATGTAGTTAGACAGTTGGTTAGAAGGGTGGTTGGACATTAGACATGTGGTTAGACAGGTTGTTAGACTTTTGATAGGTGATTAGACATTAAACAGGTGGTTAGACAGGTTGTTAGACTGGTGGTTAGACAGGTGATTAGACATTAAACAGGTGGTTAAATGGGTGGTCAGACGGGTGGTTAAACAATTGTTAAACAGGTAGTCAGACAGTTGGTTAGACACATCGTTAAACAATAGACAGGGAGTTAGACAGGTGGTTAGACATTGGAAAGGTAAGTAGACTGGTAGTTAGAACGGTGGATAGAGATGTGGTTGGACTTTAGACATGTAGTTAGACAGTTGGTTAGAAGGGTGGTTGGACATTAGACATGTAGTTAGACAGTTGGTTAGAAGGGTGGTTAGACATTAGACATGTAGTTAGACAGTTGGTTAGAAGGGTGGTTGGACATTAGACATGTAGTTAGACAGTTGGTTAGAAGGGTGGTTGGACATTAGACATGTAGTTAGACAGTTGGTTAGAAGGGTGGTTAGACATTAGATATGTAGTTAGATAGGTGGATAGAGATGTGGTTGGACATTAGACATGTTGTTAGACAGTTGGTTAGAAGGGTGGTTGGACATTAGACATGTAGTTAGACAGTTGGTTAGAAGGGTGGTTAGACATTAGACATGTAGTTAGACAGTTGGTTAGAAGGGTGGTTAGACATTAGATAGGTAGTTAGACAGACGGATTGTTAGACATTAGAGAGATGGTTAGACAGGTAGTTAGAAATTAGACAGGTGGTTAGACTGGTGGTTAGACCGGTGGTTGGACAAGTGGTTAGACATAGGAACGATGGTTAGATGTTTTATAGGTGGTTAGACATTTGGTTAGATAGGTGGTTAGACGTTAGACAGGTAGTTAGACAGACAGATTGTTAGACATTAGGCCGGTGGTTAGACAGATGGTTAGACAGGTAGTTAGACAGGTGATAAGTCATTAGACAGGTGGTTAGACATTGGAAAGGTAGTTAGTCAAGTAGTTAGACAGGTGGTTAAAGAGGTGGTTGGACATTAGACAGATGGTTAGACAGGTGGTTAGACATTAGAAAGGTGGTTAGACAGGTGGTTAGACATTAGCATGGTGATTAGAAATTAGACAGGCGGTTAGACAGGTGGTCAGACGGGTGGTTAAACATGACATCAGGCAGGTGGTTAGAAATTATAAAAGTGGTTATACAGGTTGTTAGACATTAGACAGGTAGTTAGATATTAGACAGGTGGGTAGGCAGGTGGTTAGACGGGTGGTTAGACATTAGACAGGTGGTTAGACGGGTGATTAAACAGGTAGTCATGCAGTTGGTTAGACAGGTAGGGTAAATATTAGACATGTTTTTAGAAATGTGGTTATACAGGTGGTTAGACATTAGACAGGTGGTTAGACATTGGACAGGTGGTTAGACATTAGACAGGTAGCTTGTTAGACAGATGGTTAGACAGGTAGTTAGACAGGTGATTAGTCATTAGACAGGTGGTTAGACATTGGAAAGGTAGTTAGACAGGTGGTTAGAGAGGTGGTTGGACATTAGACAGGTTGTTAGACAGGTGGTTAGACTGGTGGTTAGACAGGTGGTTAGACATTGGAAAGGTAGTTAGACAGTTGGTTAGACAGGTGGTTAAACATTAGACAGGGGGTTAGACAGGTGGATAGAGATGTGGTTAGACATTAAACATATGATTAGACATGTAGTTAGACTGGTAGTTAGACATTAGATAGGTGGTTAGACGCTTGGTTAGACAGGTGGTTAGACATTAGACAGGTGGTTAGATGGGTGGTTTGACAGATGGTAGACATTAGACAGGTGGTTAGACGGGTGGTTTGACAGATGGTTAGACATTAGACAGGTGGTTAGACGGGTGGTTTGACAGATGGTTTGACATTAGACAGGTGGTTAGACGGTAGTCAGACGGGTGATTAAACATTGGTTAAACAGGTAGTCAGGCAGGTGGTTAGACAGGTAGGGTAAAAATTAGACAGGTTTTTAGAAAGGTGGTTAGACAGGTGGTTAGATGTTAGACAGGTGGTTAGATATTCGACAGGTGTTTGGGCAGGCAGCTAGATATTAGACTGGTGGTTAGGCAGGTGGATAAACATTAGACACATGGTTAGACATTAGACAGGTGGTTAGACATTAGACAGATGGTTAGACATGTGGTTAGACATTAGACAGGTGGTTAGACAGGTGGTTAGACATTAGATAGGGGGTTAGACAGGTGGTTAGACATTAGACAGGTGGTTAGACATGTGGTTAGACATTAGACAGGTGGTTAGACATTGGAAAGGAAAGCAGACAGGTAGTTAGACAGTTGGGTAGAAATGTGGTTGACATTAGACAGGTGTTTAGACAGGTGGTTAGACTTTTGATAGGTGATTAGACATTAAACAGGTGGACAGGTGGTTAGACATTAGACAGATGGTTAGACATGTGGATAGACATTAGACATTAGACAGATGGTTAGACAGGTGGTTAGACATTAGATAGGGGGTTAGACAGGTGGTTAGACATTAGACAGGTGGTTAGACATGTGGTTAGACATTAGACAGGTGGTTAGACATTAGACAGGTGGTTAGACATTAGACAGGTGGTTAGACATGTGGTTAGACATTAGATAGGGGGTTAGACAGGTGGTTAGACATTAGACAGGTGGTTAGACATGTGGTTAGACATTAGACAGGTGGTTAGACATTGGAAAGGAAAGCAGACAGGTAGTTAGACAGTTGGGTAGAAATGTGGTTGACATTAGACAGGTGTTTAGACAGGTGGTTAGACTTTTGATAGGTGATTAGACATTAAACAGGTGGACAGGTGGTTAGACATTAGACATTAGACAGGTGGTTAGACAGGTGGTTAGACATTAGACAGATGGTTAGACAGGTGGTTAGACATTAGACAGGTGGTTAGACATTAGACATGTGGTTAGACATTAGACAGGTGGTTAGACAGCTGGTTAGACATTAGACAGGTGGTTAGACATGTGGTTAGACATTAGACATGTAGTTAGACAGGTGGTTAGACATTGGAAAGGAAAGCAGACAGGTAGTTAGACAGTTGGGTAGAAATGTGGTTGACATTAGACAGGTGTTTAGAAAGGTGGTTAGACTTTTGATAGGTGATTAGACATTAAACAGGTGGTTAGACAGGTTTTTAGACTGGTGGTTAGACAGGTTGTTAGACATTAGACAGGTGGTTAGACAGGTTGTTAGACTTTTGATAGGTGATTAGACATTAAACAGGTGGTTAGACAGGTTGTTAGACTGGTGGTTAGACAGGTTGTTAGACATTAGACAGGTGGTTAGACAGGTTGTTAGACTTTTGATAGGTGATTAGACATTAAACAGGTGGTTAGACAGGTTGTTAGACTGGTGGTTAGACAGGTGATTAGACATTAAACAGGTGGTTAAATGGGTGGTCAGACGGGTGGTTAAACATTTGTTAAACAGGTAGTCAGACAGTTGGTTAGACACATCGTTAAACAATAGACAGGGAGTTAGACAGGTGGTTAGACATTGGAAAGGTAAGTAGACTGGTAGTTAGAACGGTGGATAGAGATGTGGTTGGACTTTAGACATGTAGTTAGACAGTTGGTTAGAAGGGTGGTTGGACATTAGACATGTAGTTAGACAGTTGGTTAGAAGGGTGGTTGGACATTAGACATGTAGTTAGACAGTTGGTTAGAAGGGTGGTTGGACATTAGACATGTGGTTAGACATTTGACAGGTGGTTAGACATTAGACAGGTGGTTAGACATTTGACAGGTGGTTAGACATTAGACAGGTGGTTAGACATTTGACAGGTGGTTAGACATTAGACAGGTGGTTAGACATTTGACAGGTGATTGGATGGGTGGTTAGACAGGTGGGTAGACATTAGACAGGCGGTTGGACAGGTGATTAGGCAAGTGATTAGATGTTAGACAGGTGGTTGGACAGGATGATATCAAAAATATGTAATAACACATATGTAATCATATAGTAAGCAAAAAAGTGTTAAAAAATACAATTGCCACCCTTTGCCTCAGATTAAGTTTTTGTACTCTCTTCGCGTTCTCTCAACCAGCTTCATCTGGTATTATTTTCCATCAGTCTTGAAGTAGTGCTGAGCACTTGTTGGCTGCTTTTCCTTCACTCTGTTGTCCAACTCATTCAAATTCATCTCCATTGGGTTGAGGTCGGGTGAATGTGGAGGCCAGGTCATCTGAAGCAACACTGCATCATTCTCCTTCTTGGTCAAATAGCTCTTACACAGCCTGGAGGTCTGTTTTGGGTCATTGTCCTGTTCTAAAACAAATGATAGTAGGACGAAGTGCAAACCAGATGGGATTCTGTTGTAGCCATCCTGGTTAATTAAGTGTGCCTTGAATTCTCAATAAATCACAGAAAGTGTCACCAGCAAAGCACCCTCACACCATCACACCTCCTCCTACACGTTTCACGGTGGGAACCACACATGCGGAGACCATCCGGTTGGAACTATGAACATCGAATTTGGACACATCAGACCAAAGGACAGATTTCCACCGGTCTAATGTCCATTGTTCATGTTTCTTGGCCCAAGCAAGTCTCTTCTTATTATTGGTGTCCTTTAGTAGTGGTTTCTTTGCAGCAATTCAACCATGAAGGCCTGATTCTGAACAGTCTCCTCTGAACAGTTGATTTTGAGATGTGTCTGTTACTTGAACTCTGCAAAGCATTGGGCTGCAATTTCTGAGGCTGGTAACTGTAATGAACTTAATCTTATCCTTTCCTGTGGCGGTCCTCATGAGAGCCAGTTTCATCATAGCGCATCATAGCGCTTCAAAGTTCTTGAAATGTTCCGTATTGACTGACCTTCATGTCTTAAAGTAATGATGGACTGTAATTTCTCTGTGCTTATTTGAGCTGTTCTTGCCATAATATAGACTTGGTCTTCTACTAAATAGGGTTAACTTCTACATACCAACCCTACCTTGTCACAGCACAACTGATTGGCTCAAACGCATTAAGATGGAAAGAAATTCCACAAATTAACTTTTAACAAAGCACACCTGTTAATTTTAATGCATTCCAGGTGACTACCTTGTGAATCTGGTTGAGAGAATGCCAAGAGTGTGCAACGCTGGGTAGCTACTTTGAAGAATCTCAAAAATAAAATATATTTTGATTTGTTATTAAACACTTTTTTGATTACTACATGATTCCATATGTGTTATTTCATAGTTTTGATGTCTTTGCTATTATTCTACAATGTAGAAAATAGTTCAACTTAAGAAAAACCCTGGAATAAGTAGGTGTGTCCAAACTTTTGACTGGGACTGTATATATATAGGGCCACTTCTTATTTAGAAGTGGCCCTTAATTGAATTTGGCCTCCCGAGGCATTAATCCTGAGGGCAGCCTGGTCTACAGCTGGAAATTGGACCAGGTCAGGTTTTTACATACTGTAATTAATTAAGATCACTGGGAAGCAGACAAGAGGAGGAGGGAGTGAGTGAGGGATGGAGCGAGGAGAGAGGGTATAGATTAGAGAAGGATGTGTGTGCGGGGAAAGGTGTGTGTGTGTGACAGTGCGTATGTCTGCATGTGTGTCTGCACCTGTGTATGTGTCATACATGCATGTATGTGAGGCTATGGCTGGGTATTGGTTGACCAAAGGTGCTTTTCTGGCTGTTATCAGTGCAGCCCAAGGCATGTAATGACAGAGGAAATAGAAGGGTCTGATCAATATGGCCCAGAATTGCACAGCGTTATGTCAGATTAGCTCCTCACTTTCTGTTCTCCTTCGCAATGCATTAAAGGGAGGGATTGGGCATCAGGTAGAAACTGATGAAGACAGGAATATGATGTGGAGGTAGGGGTGGAGGAGGGGAGGGAGGGGTGGAGGAGGGGAGGGAGAGATGGAGGAGGGGAGGGAGAGATGGAGGAGGGGAGGGAGAGATGGAGGAGGGGAGGGAGAGATGGAGGAGGGGAGGGAGACCCGTTAGAGGCTGAATCGAACCGGAGCTGAATGACAATGGGAAATGTTGCGATGGCATCACACTCACACGGCCTACCCCTCTCCTAATGTCATGAGGAGAGATCCACTGGGCCAAACCACACATATTCTAATCAGATTCTAATACATGGGGCCTTACAATTCCTCTCAGCTCCACATAGGAAACGTTCTTATGAAACAACAATGACATTTCTTCACAAACCTCTCAGGGATAACACGGCAAGTGTTTTCCATTCAGTACATCAAAGAATGCCTTGCATGGAAGTCATGATTAAAGTGAACCACTTCATATTCCAGTGCTATGAGTGGAACGTCTCCCAAATGGCACCCTGTTCCCCGTTGTGCACTACTTTTGATGGGCTGTGGTCAAAATAAGGAATAGGATGCTGTTTGGGACAATACCATTGAGCATTGAGCGCTTCCAACATGATAACCATAGTTGACGAGAGCCTATTCACACTAAAGACTTCAACTCTGTTTCAGCACCACAATCCAATCCACAATGTTCTCTAAAGTAGTTAAACAAAGACCCAACTGAAAATTGAAAGCTGAATATGTAATTTTCCTGTGTGCATATTTACTCGTCCTTTTCTTTTTGAGCGTCTAGCGGGCAAACTAGACTGAAATGTAACATTATCACCCACTAGTACCGTCCTGAGGAATATAATATTTATACACTTAGTAAATAAAAGGAAAGCAAATATCTTTGGTAAGAGGGAGAGAGGGGGAGGGAGGGCAAAGGACTGATGAACTGAAACATGTTGACACGTGCATTAGAGACATCTCCTATAATTGAATAAAGGAATTTGGGGAAGAGGAAATACCAGGTTTCTAAATGGAGGTGAGAAGACATGACCAGGACAGTACAGAACATGAACAAAACACCCTTGTTGAAATCAGAGGAGGCTGGTGAGGGAAGGACGGCTCATAACAATGGATGGAATGGAGTGAATGGAATGGCAATTTATGTGTTTGATGCCATTTCATTTATTTTGTTCCAGCCGTTACTATGAACCAGGCCTCCCAATTTAAAGTGCCACCAGCCACCACTGATGGAAATAAAAACACATTTCCTGATCACATTTGTGAATAATGGTCCAGACCCTTAGTGAAAGACAAATGTGACCCAGCGGATGAAAGCATAACATTTGGTACAAATCCTCCTCTTATGATAGTTATTAAAGGTCATTAAAGTAAAAAATAGCCTTTTAATGACCAAAACATCACCCATCATATTTTTACACTATTAAAATGCTTTGACCTTGTCTTTCACCTCTACTTGAAAGAACAGGCTGAAAGAAAAGTGGGCGGGGAGCTTATATTCATGAGCATTGTAAATGACAACATATTCAAAATTGTATGTATTGATCCAACATTTATTTGTTAATGTCCAATAGGCATAGCTGAAATATTGATCAATAGGAACACTCATGAGAAATAAAGGTGATAAATAATGGTCAGACATCATATGACATGAAACAATCGAGTCATAAGCTTGATATGGGCACACGGCCACCCTATAATTTGTAACACTCCTCTCCCATCCAAAAAAAAACTATACAAAGTATCAAAATGTGATATCATGTCAAATGTAATTACTTAGGCTTTAGGAAATGCAACCAACAACAGGACTGATTGGGAGGGGAGCAGGGGAGACCCATGTAACCTGCTTTAATTAATCAAGCAGGTTTCTGCAGTGATGGAAAAAATACTAAATTGTCATACTTGAGTAAAAGTAAAGATACCTTAATTCTCAAGTAAAAGTGAGTCACCCAGTAAACTACTACTTGAGTAAAAGTCTGGTTTTAAATATACTTAAGTATAAAAAGTAAACAAATTGCAAACATGTACTTAAGTATCAAAATAAATAGTATAAACCATTTCAAATTCTTTATATTAAGTAAACCAGACGACATCATTTATTTACATGTTTTATTGATGGATAGCCAGGGGCACTCTCCAACACTCAGACATCATTTACAGATGAAGCATGTGTGTTTAGTGAGTCCACCAGATCAGAGGAAGTAGGGATGACCAGGGATGTTCTCTGTTTAGTGAGTCCACCAGATCAGAGGAAGTAGGGATGACCAGGGATGTTCTCTGTTTAGTGAGTCCACCAGATCAGAGGAAGTAGGGATGACCAGGGATGTTCTCTGTTTAGTGAGTCCACCAGATCAGAGGAAGTAGGGATGACCAGGGATGTTCTCTGTTTAGTGAGTCCTCCAGATCAGAGGAAGTAGGGATGACCAGGGATGTTCTCTGTTTAGTGAGTCCACCAGATCAGAGGAAGTAGGGATGACCAGGGATGTTCTCTGTTTAGTGAGTCCACCAGATCAGAGGAAGTAGGGATGACCAGGGATGTTCTCTGTTTAGTGAGTCCACCAGATCAGAGGAAGTAGGGATGACCAGGGATGTTCTCTGTTTAGTGAGTCCACCAGATCAGAGGAAGTAGGGATGACCAGGGATGTTCTCTGTTTAGTGAGTCCACCAGATCAGAGGAAGTAGGGATGACCAGGGATGTTCTCTGTTTAGTGAGTCCACCAGATCAGAGGAAGTAGGGATGACCAGGGATGTTCTCTGTTTAGTGAGTCCACCAGATCAGAGGAAGTAGGGATGACCAGGGATGTTCTCTGTTTAGTGAGTCCACCAGATCAGAGGAAGTAGGGATGACCAGGGATGTTCTCTGTTAAGTGAGTCCACCAGATCAGAGGAAGTAGGGATGACCAGGGATGTTCTCTGTTTAGTGAGTCCACCAGATCAGAGGAAGTAGGGATGACCAGTGATGTTCTCTGTTTAGTGAGTCAACCAGATCAGAGGAAGTAGGGATGACCAGGGATGTTCTCTCTTTAGTGAGTCCACCAGATCAGAGGAAGTAGGGATGACCAGGGATGTTCTCTTGATATATGTACAAATGTATGGAGTACTTTTGGGTGTCAGGGAAAATGTATGGAGTAAAAAGTACATTATTTTCTTTAGAAATGTAGTGAAGTACAAGTAAAGGTTGTCAAAAATATAGATAGTAAAGTACAGATACAGATACACAAAAAAAACGACTTAATTAGAACTTTAAAGTATTTTTACTTAAGTACTTTACACCCTGGTTTTCAGTCACCCCCAAGATTGAAGCGGGAGATAACTCCAGCTATGGCCTCCTCCTTGTCAGGCCTCTCACACTGGGGTCCTGGATGGACAGATCAGACCTCTCACACTGGGCAGACAGGGGTCCTGGATGGACAGATCAGACCTCTCACACTGGGCAGACAGGGGTCCTGGATGGACAGATCAGACCTCTCACACTGGGCAGACAGGGGTCCTGGATGGACAGATCAGACCTCTTACACTGGGCAGACAGGGGTCCTGGATGGACAGGTTAAACTGCTTCCCCTTATAAGGAGCTGGATCACTGTGTCAGACTCATCAAACTCTGATACTTACATTTTGGTCAGTGCAAAATCCTCTGTCAATAATGATGGTACAGCCTTCGTCTTCAGGATTAGCTTCCAGGCAAGACCCATCGAATATTCTTCCCAATTGATTAAGCAACTTCGCTCAAAATGAGCACTGTACACACGTGATATGATCGTAATTTTCAGTGCAGCCTGTCCATCCGAAGTGAAAAATAGCCACTGCTGTCGGATGTCCTCATTCTTCGGAAAATAGTGTAATGTTAAATCAACACTATGGCATCCAGAACACAGTGTGCTTTTTCTGGCACACTGGTAAGTAGCCTGCTAGCTAACAGTCACAACACAGTGTGCTTTTTCTGGCACACTGGTAAGTAGCCTGCTAGCTAACAGTCACAACACAGTGTGCTTTTTCTGGCACGCTGGTAAGTAGCCTGCTAGCTAACAGTCACAATACAGTGTGATTTTTCTGGCACACTGGTAAGTAGCCTGCTAGCTAACAGTCACAATACAGTGTGATTTTTCTGGCACACTGGTAAGTAGCCTGCTAGCTAACAGTCACAATACAGTGTGATTTTTCTGGCACGCTGGTAAGTAGCCTGCTAGCTAACAGTCACAATACAGTGTGATTTTTCTGGCACACTGGTAAGTAGCCTGCTAGCTAACAGTCACAATACAGTGTGATTTTTCTGGCACGCTGGTAAGTAGCCTGCTAGCTAACAGTCACAATACAGTGTGATTTTTCTGGCACACTGGTAAGTAGCCTGCTAGCTAACAGTCACAACACAGATGAAGGGGTTAGTTACCTGTATCATTCTGCTTGAGCTATTTTACGGTTTGTATGATGTGCACATGATGTGCACATGTGATGACGGTTTTAAGGCATTACATACTTAAATTAGTTAAGATTAAAAGACTCTACCGTTGATAAATGTATAGCCAGTAATCAAAAATAATTTATATTAATATGAGATGAAAGACGCGCTCCTAATAAGTTCAGGAAGCCAAGCTAGAGCTCTGTGAGACGTTCACAGCGATGGGGGCAGACGTTTTGATCAAGAGAGACCTTTGGAAAATATGTACATTTTCTCTAACACTAAATATACAAACATGTATTTTAAAATTATAAGGAAGGTGAAATCTTATAGTTAGTCGTTTTATAAAATTATTATACTATATTTTGAAAAAATATGTAAATTAAAACCTTATTCAAACAGTTTTGTTGAATAGGACATAGATTATATAAAATATTTCATGTTTTCATATTTTATCACATTTGTACTTTGTACTTTGTAAAAAATGAATTACCAGAAAGGACAGATTTAAACCTTTTTTTTTTGAGTATTCAGCATTACTAGTTATTGTTTATAATAATAAATCATTTATTTTGGGGATTATATAGATTTACATTTTTGATGACATCTATTTATTTACATTTTATTAAAGGGTTTCATTAGTTTGCCATCTACAGTACAGTATGTCAGACATATCACACATTTTAAACTCTATAGTTGATTTGTTTTGCCAAATGCACTGTACTGACCCCCAAAATAAAAACAACAAAATAAACATAGGTTGACATTGGATGACCTCAAATTAGTGGGGCTACAGTAAATGTGATTACAGAGATAAGACACAGCTACTCCCGGGCCATGCACCAGGGCCAGCACCGAGATCCTATCACTTCCTCTCCAGAGTATTCCAATCACATGGCTAATTAGTAGCTATCCTCACCCTCTACGACCTTGCCTGCTGCTCACCCAGGTAGGAAGATCTCCCTATAGATAGACCTTTAGCACCATAATAAGACATGCATAGGTTTACAGAGACATCCTGCTCCATCTTTGAAACTTAACTGCACTTTACTGTAAATGAGAGCGGGAGATGTACCCATTTAAAGAGGTCATGAACTGTGGAGTTAATGCATCATTTAACTGCTGGTCTGTCTCTGATCATGGCAAGATACTGCATATACTGTAGATGGGCGTATTCAGACTGAGAGGCTGATAAATGTGGGAATAGAACTACTGCTGCTGAAATATTGTCTGTTTTTTTTACCCCAACGTAATCAGTTGTTGTTTATACAAATAAATTGGTTAGTTTTCAGTGCAAAAATAATGTTGCTCGTCAAGGAAAATATATGACTATGACAAACAAACAAATGTGTCACAAGGTGATGAATTTTTGTCCCAATTATATAATTATTATTATTAAATATTTTTACTACCTTTCAAATGACAAGGGAATTTTTGATTGTGTATACTTTAATTAATGTAGTTATATGTTTTGATGACAAACACACAGATCACCTAGTTCCCCCATAGACACATTAATGACGAAGAAAAACTCATCATTATTGAAAATACATGTCTATTGCTTCAACTTATGATCGCTTTGAAAGTATTTGTTAAAGTATACAATGCAGATAAAGACATAAACACTGAGTGTACAAAACCTTAAGAACACCTTCCTAATATTGATTTGCACCCCCTTTTGGCCTCAGGACAGCCTCAATTCATCGGGCATAGACTCTACAGGGTGTCAAAAGTGTTCCACATGGATGCTGGTCCATGTTGATTCCAATGCTTCCTACAGTTGTGTCAAGTTGGCTGGATGTCCTTTGGGTGGTGGACCGTTCATGATACACACAGGAAACTGTTGAGCGTGAAAAACCCAGCAACGTTGTAGTTCTTGTCACAAACCGGTGCGCCTGGGACCTACTACCATACCCCATTCAAAGGCTAATAAATATGTTATCTTGCCCATTTCACCCTCTGAATAACACACATACATAATCCATGTCTCAATTGTCTCCAGGCTTAACATTCCTTATTTAACATGTCTCCTCCCCTTCATCTACACTGATTGAAGTGGATTTGACAAGTGACATCAATAAGGGATCATAGCTTTCACCTGGATTCACCTGGTTAGTCTGTCATGGAAAGAGCTGGTGTTCTTACTGTTTTGGATTCTCAGTGTAGATGGGCATATTCAGACTGACAGACAGATAGATGTGGGAATATGACTACTGTTTTACAAAGCATATATATATATATTTTTACTCCACCGTAATTGGTTATTGTTATACAAATAAATTGCTTCGTTTTCAGTTCAAAAATAATGTTGCTCTTCAAAGGCAATATATGAATATTACAAACAAGCAAATTTGTCACAAAGTGATAGAATGTTTATTCCAATTAGCGGAGGCAGAGGGGAAATTATTCCAAATATTGTTGCTAGCTTTCAAATGACAAGAGACTTTTTGACTGTGTATACTTTAATTAATGTACTGAAATGTTTCGATGACAAACACACAGATAACCTATTTCCCCCACAGACACAGGAATGATGAGTAAAAATGAATAAAAATGTATATTTCTTCAACTTATAACAGTTTTGTGTGGATTCTATTTCAGCCACACCCATTTCTGACAGGTGTATAACATGGAGCACACAGCCATGCAATCTCCACAGACAAAAATTGGCAGTGGAATGAGGATCTCAGTAAATTCCAACGTGGCACCGTCATAGAACGCCACCTTTCCAACAAGTCAGTTTGTCACATTTTCTGCGGTGCTGAAGCTGCCCCGTCAACTGTAAGTGCTGTTACTGTGAAGTGGAAACATGTAGAAGCAATAACGACTCATCCGTGAGGTGGAAGGCCACACAAGCTCAAAGAACAGGGGCCGCTGAGTGCTGAAGCACGTAGAGCATAAAAATTGTCTGTCCTCAGTTGCAACATTCACTACCGAGTTCCAAACTGCCTCTGGAAACAACGTCAGCACAAGAACTGTTTGTCAGGAGCTTCATAAAATGGGTTTCCACCACCATGCGCAATGCCAAGCGTTGGCTGGAGTGGTGTAAAGCTCGCCACAATTGGACTCTGGAGCAGTCAAAATGCATTCTCTGGAGTGAGGAATCACACTTTACCATCTGGCCGTCCGACGGACGAATCTGCGTTTGGCGAATGTCAGGAGAATGCTACCTGCCCGATTGCATAGTGCCAACTGTTTGGTGGAACATGGTCTGGGGTTGTTTTTCAAGGTTTAGGCTAGGCACCTTAGTTCCAGTGAAGGGAAATCTTAACGCAATGACATTCTAGACAATGCCCACCATGCACCGCAAAGACAATGCCCACCGTGCACAAAGCGAGGTCCAAATAGTTTTTTGAGATCAGTGTGGAAGAACTTAATTGGCCTGGACAGAGCCCTGACCTCAACCCCATCGAACATCTTTGGCATAAATTGGATCGCTGACTTTCAGCCAGGCTCTCAGACCATGAGAAACATCAGTGCCCGACCTCACTAACGCTCTTGTGGCTGAATGAAAGCAAGTCCCTGCAGCAATTCTCCAACAAAAAGTAGAATGCTTTCCCAGAAGAGTGGAGGGGGACCAGAGCCCATGATTTTAAATAATGCAGTGTATGTATATATTTTTTACATTTAACCTTAATTTAACTTGAAGGCAGTTAAGAACAAATTGTTATTTACAGTAACTGTCTGCCTTGTTCAGGGGGAGATTTAACGATAGATGTTTTCCTTGTCAGCTCGGGGATTCAATCCAGCAACCTTTCGGTTACTGGCCCAACGCTCTAACCACTAGGCTACCTGCCGCCCCTGTATATAGATTTTTTTAAACACTTTTTTGGTCACTACATGATTCCATATGTGTTATTTCATAGTTTGATGTCTTCACTGTTATTCTACAATGTAGAAAATAGTGAAAATAAAGAAAAACCCTTGAATGAGTAGGTGTGTCCAAACTTTTGACTGGTACTGTGTATATATGAAACGTATCTCAGATGAAGTCCGTCTGACAAAGATTGTGAATACAAAGATTGTGAATCTTGAGCATTCACAATACTAGCGTCATGGTCTGGACAATAATACAACCACGATCGGCCCATTTGCTAATTCAAGAATTCACAGAGGGGCCATGGGTGATTTTATGCTCACCAGAGCATACCCACAAATGCAATGAGGCAAGTGGAATAACATTATAGCCTTGTTTGAAAGTACGATCCGGAGAGCAGGTAGCGGAGCGCAGATCCAGTCAAATGCATAACTAATGGCTACTGCTGCTGCTGTCATTACAGAGACGGAGTGCATGGGAGGGGTAGGTATAGCAACAGGGTTGGACAACCAATATCACACAGGAACTAAAAATCATTGGGCCCTGGATCAAAACAAAGGCTTGTGTTCTGAGTGAATGGAGACATGAAGGGCAAATGGCTCTCGCTAGTCAGTGTGGTGATTGGTTGGTATGGGGGTGTAATGGCTTTGGCTAGTCAGTGTGGTGATTGATTGGTATGGGGGGGGTAATGGCTTTGGCTAGTCAGAGTGGTGACTGATTGGTATGGGGGGGTACTGGCTTTGGCTAGTCAGAGTGGTGACTGATTGGTGTGGGGTGATAATGGCTTTGGCTAGTCAGAGTGGTGACTGATTGGTATGGGGAGGTAATGGCTTTGGCTAGTCAGAGTGGTGACTGATTGGTATGGGGGGGGGTAATGGCTTTGGCTAGTCAGTGTGGTGATTGATTGGTATGGGGGGGTAATGGCTTTGGCTAGTCAGTGTGGTGATTGATTGGTATGGGGGGTAATGGCTTTGGCTAGTCAGAGTGGTGACTGATTGGTATGGGGGGGTAATGGCTTTGGCTAGTCAGTGTGGTGACTGATTGGTATTGGGGGGGAATGGCTTTTCGCTAGTCAGAGTGGTGACTGATTGGTGTGGGGGGGGGGTAATGGCTTTGGCTAGTCAGAGTGGTGACTGATTGGTATGGGGGGGTAATGGCTTTGGCTAGTCAGTGTGGTGATTGATTGGTATGGGGGGGGAATGGCTTTGGCTAGTCAGAGTGGTGACTGATTGGTGTGGGGGGAATGGCTTTGGCTAGTCAGAGTGGTGACTGATTGGTATGGGGGGGATGGCTCTCGCTAGTCAGAGTGGTGACTGATTGGTATGGGGGGTGAATGGCTCTCGCTAGTCAGAGTGGTGACTGATTGGTGTGAGGAGGGAAAAATGGCTCTCGCTAGTCAGAGTGGTGACTGATTGGTGTGAGGGGGGAAAAATGGCTCTCGCTAGTCAGTGGTGACTGATTAATGTGGGGGGAAATGGCTCTCGCTAGTCAGAGTGGTGACTGATTGATGTGGGGGGAAATGGCTCTCGCTAGTTAGAGTGGTGACTGATTGATGTGGGGGGAAATGGCTCTCGCTAGTCAGAGTGGTGACTGATTGATGTGGGGGAAATGGCTCTCGCTAGTCAGAGTGGTGACTGATTGATGTGGGGGAAATGGCTCTCGCTAGTCAGAGTGGTGACTGATTGATGTGGGGGGAAATGGCTCTCGCTAGTCAGAGTGGTGACTGATTGATGTGAAGGGAAATGGCTCTCGCTAGTCAGAGTGGTGACTGATTGGTATGGGGGGAAATGGCTCTCGCTAGTCAGAGTGGTGAATGATTGATGTGGGGGGAAATGGCTCTCGCTAGTCAGAGTGGTGACTGATGTGCGGGAGAAATGCTAGCGACATGTAGGCCTTCAGTATGTCATAATATGGGCTCAATGCAATCAAAGTTGAATTGCAGAAGTTACGCAGTAATACATGTTATGAAACTGTAATAAAAGTAGTGTCGGCAGTGTATCAAATGTACTCCACCAACAATGAGACAGGATTGGTTGAAATCAGTAGTGTCTGTTGGATTCAATCCGGGACTTCCAGTGTTGACTTTTGGAGCACCTTTCTCTTTAAATACTAGTTCCCCAGATTATCAAAAACAACAACAAATCCCCTCTAAATTCAGGTAGCAAGAGGCTTTACTTCCTATGTCAGAAAATAACCCCAGCACCATGCAACTAATGGCTATAGACTTCAACAACAATGCCCCCATGAGGACGTCAGGTGAAAAGCAGAGGTCCTGTTTTGTGTGATGGTAATACAGAATGTCTCCTAGTGTGTGATGGTAATACATTATACCCCCTAGTGTGTGATGGTAATACAGGATACCTCCCAGTGTGTGATGGTAATACAGAATGTCTCCTAGTGTGTGATGGTAATATAGAATGTCTCCTAGTGTGTGATGGTAATACAGTATACCTCCCAGTGTGTGATGGTAATACAGGATACCTCCCAGTGTGTGATGGTAATACAGAATACCTCCCAGTGTGTGATGGTAATACAGGATACCTCCCAGTGTGTGATGGTAATACAGGTTACCTCCCAGTGTGTGATGGTAATACAGAATACCTCCCAGTGTGTGATGGTAATACAGAATACCTCCCAGTGTGTGATGGTAATACAGGATACCTCCCAGTGTGTGATGGTAATACAGGTTACCTCCCAGTGTGTGATGGTAATACAGGTTACCTCCCAGTGTGTGATGGTAATACAGGATACCTCCCAGTGTGTGATGGTAATACAGGATACCTCCCAGTGTGTGATGGTAATACAGTATACCTCCCAGTGTGTGATGGTAATACAGGATACCTCCCAGTGTGTGATGGTAATACAGTATACCTCCCAGTGTGTGATGGTAATACAGAATACCTCCCAGTGTGTGATGGTAATACAGGATACCTACCAGTGTGTGATGGTAATACAGAATATCTCTCAGATTTGTCTCATTGGATTCGGGTTTAAGAATGACAAGCCTGTATGTATGTGTGTGTGTGTGTGTGTGTATGTATGTGTATGTATGTGTGTGTATGTATGTGTGTGTGTGTATGTATGTGTGTGTGTGTGTATGTTTACTAGACACATCCAGAAGTGGTTGCATCACTCTTCAAATAATCCAAAATATGATTTCTACACAAATATTTACTGCTTCAGTGCTGCAGGCTGAAATGGAATCTCGTAATTGCCAACATTGTTTTAATGAGAAAACAGACCAGCATTTCATAATCTACTTAGATTATTTGATCTGTAGGAATGTAATTAAACTGATCATTTAATATAAATGTTTCATCAGTAGAATTTTAAAAATAAAACACATTTCCTCTGCACAAGAGGAAGCGTATAGACAATAGTCGCCATCTCCTATTGGGGTTGGTATGAGCTGTCTCTCTCCCTTCTCTCTCCCTTCTCTCGCTCTCTCTCTCTCTCTCTCTCTCTCTCTCTCCTCTCTCTCTCTATCCCTTCTCTCTCTCTCTTTCTCTCTCCTCTCTTTCGCTCCTCTCTCTTTCTTCTCTCTCCTCTCTGTCCTCTCCTCTCTCTCCTCTCTCTTCTCTCTCTCTCTCAACAGTGGTGCTCCACTAGGCCTTTTAAGGCCCACACTAATCATGTAGAAGACCCCTACTCTCCTAGGCCTCTG
This sequence comes from Oncorhynchus mykiss, assembly GCF_013265735.2. Classification (NCBI taxonomy): domain Eukaryota; kingdom Metazoa; phylum Chordata; class Actinopteri; order Salmoniformes; family Salmonidae; genus Oncorhynchus; species Oncorhynchus mykiss. Next base: position 52,315,238 of record NC_048585.1, on the reverse strand, counting down.
ATCTCTGCCTGAATGCCTTCTAGCCTTTCTATCCATGAAGTCATCTACATCCGCCCCAGTTTTTCATGGAACTGATGCTTACTGCTGAGTGTTGCTAATTTCTAAGTAACTCTACAGTGACATTAATCATATGACTCCTTTCATAGTCAATCAACAGTCAACAGTGATCAATATTTATACTGAAAGGCCACTCATAGTGATGGTGTGTACAATATGTTGTCAATCCTGGCACTTTGTTGAGAAGAGGGTCAGTAGGAAAGGTTGTTAGCTAATTAAAATCTTCACAATTTAATTTGTTATGAGTACATCACTGTAGTCCAATCAGAAAGTAATTATTCTGATATTTCCTTACCTTCGGGTTTTTTTTTGTAAAGCTGAATTGTCCCTATTTCACGCTACATGACCTTATATCACAAAGTTCTTTTTTTTTATAACGTCCCTCAAATATCTTCAAAAGTGAATCCTCAGTGCTCATGAATATTCAAATTCAATGATTGTGGATGACATCATTGAATATGCACTTTATTAGCTAAATATACTACAGTACTGCCAGTTCCATTCTTTTTACAGTTGTAACGTGTGTGCTGGGAGTGGGGAGCAAGATCAAGGAGTGAGCAATTTAATAAATGGAAACATAATACGAAAACAAGAAACACGAACGACGCACAGACAGGAAACTGAAACAGAAACAATAACGCCTGGGGAAGGAACCAAAGGGAGTGACATACATAGGGCAGGTAATCAAGGAGGTGATGGAGTCCAGGTGAATGTCATTATGCGCTGATGCGCGTAACGATGGTGACAGGTGTGCCCCATAACAAGCAGCCTGGTGACCTAGAGGCCGGAGAGGGAGCACACGTGACAACAGTCAGGGCCGGCTCTAGGCATAAGCATCATATGTGGTCACTTAGGGCCCCCAGCCAATAGGGGGCCTGTTGCGACTTTGTACTGAGGTAGCTAAGGTAGTCAAGCGCAGGAGAGCAGAGATGTCAAAATAGCGTCTTCAATAGGCAAGTCCAAAATGTGTCAGGTACAATACCAATAAACGCCCAAGACATAGGAACACACAGTCACTCACGGAAGGAGAAAAAACAACGCTCCTTACTTTTCCTACAACACTGTACACACGTGAATAAACTGAGGAAACCTCAACAAGCAACATGAAAACAATCCCACACAAACCTAAGCGGGAAACAGGGGTAAATATACACACAGAAATGAAAGCAAATGAAAACGAGGTGTGAATGAACCAAAGACGAAACAAACGGAAAAAGAAAAATGAATCGGTGATGGCTAGTAGACCGGCGACGCCGACCGCCGAGCACCGCCCCAACAGGGAGAGGAACCACCTTTGATGGAAGTCGTGACATGGCCCCCACCAAAACTGTATTTTAATTCACTTAAATACAAATTAGGAACTCAGTCAGGTCTCAACTTACTGTTGAGTCAAAATAGTGGAATACACATTCCCAGGGGCCCTGACTTCCGTGGGGACCCCATTTGATTTTGTTAGTCATCTCACTCAGATATCATATTAACATGGCATAAGCCATGGCAAAATGTGTAGAATTGCAGGAAATTTGCTTTAAAATAGCAACAATTTCTCTATACCCTATGGCAAACTGTGTCGAATTTAAGGAAATGATTTGTAAAACTGAAAATGTTGCTCTCCGTCCCATGTCAAAATGAGTAGAATTGCATGAAATGTGTTATACAATTGCAAAATGTTCTCTCTGGCCCATGGCAAAATGTATATATCTGCAGCAAACTTGCTTTAAACTGCAACATTTTCTCTACCCCCCCCCCTTGACAAAAAGTGCAGAATTGCAGGAAATGAACTCCAGACTCTTTTTTTCTCTCCATCAAAAGGGGTGCCAATAAAACGTTTTGCCCGCATGGTTGGGGTCCCCAAACAAAATTAGCTTAGGGTCGCCAAAAGGCTAGGGCCAGGCCTGTTTATAGCGAAGAACATTGAGACCAAATATCTGTAAAGACATACAGTCATGTGAAAAATTAATTAAGTACACATATTTGGACACATGGATATTTTAGCTAAATTCCAACCATATTCATTGGTAAAGGTAACCCAACTGAACAAATCACACACAAAAAATGTACTTTGAAAATGTATGAACAAAAATGCAATTTCCTTATGCAGAAGAAAATGAACACCCCTACCTTTACCATCAACCTAAAATGTCTAAAATTAGGACCAGGTGCACCAAAACAGGTGCAAATGATTAGGAAATCATTAGACAGTACCTTGTGAGGGTCCAGCCTTCCATAAAGATGAGAAATTTGGTCTGGTTTGGTCTTAACCATATGGCTGTGTGGTAACACCTATATGGTATCTGAGGCCTTCAGAAGAAAGTATATTGATGCCTGTGAGTCTGGGAGGGGTTACAAATCCATTTCCAAGCAATTCAAAGTCCATTTTTCCTCTGTCCGACGGATCATCTACAAATGGAGAAAATGCCAGACCACTGGACAGGTCTACCTAGGACAGGTTGTCTTACCAAACTCAGTAAAAGAGCGGACCGAAAGATACTCATAGAAGTCTCTAAGAACCCCGGGGTAATATCAAGTGATCTACAGGCCTCTCGTAGCACAATCAATATCGAAGTGCACGAGTCCACTGTCAGATAGAGACTGCACAAACTGGGCCTACATGGGAGGTCAGGAATGAAGAAGCCTCTGCTCTCAAAAATAATATCAAGACAAAACTGACGTTTGCCAGGCAACACCTGGGTAAAGACCAAAACTACAGATGAGTCAAAGGTGGAGTTGTTTGGCAGTAATTTCAGACGCCATCTTTGGCAAAAACGAAACACTGCCTTTGAACAGAAGAACCTCATACCAGCCGTAAAGCATGGAGGCGGTGGCATTATGGTTTGGGGCTTCTTTGCTACCTGAGGACCTGGCCAACTTGCCATCATTTAGTTAACCATGACTTCCATATTGTGCCAGAGAATTCTTGAGGACTATGTGAGGTCATCTGTTAAAAAGCTGAAGCTGAAACGAACATGGATCTTGCAACAGGACAATGATCCGAAACACACAAGCAAAGCTACAACAGAACGGCTCGAAAATAACAAATGGAGGGTTAGGGAATGGTCGAGTTAAAGCCCAGATCTCAATCCTGTCGGAATTCTGTGGGGGGACTTGATGCGGGCCGTGCATGCAAGAACTCCCTCGAACATGACACAGTTGAAGCAGTACCGTAAACAAGAGTGAGGAAAAAATTCCTCCCCGTCGATATAAGAGAAACGGCTAAAGGAAGCCATTTCAGCCAAAGGGGCAACACCAGCTATTGAAGCTTCTGTAGGGGTGTGCTTATTTTTCTGCAGTATGGATTTGTATTTCTGTTGATTTTTGATTAATAAATGGTTGCAAAGTATAATCTTTCAGTTTCATTTGTTAAATTAGGTTACCTTTATCTGTCAATAGGGTTGAAGTGAAGATTACAATTCAATATTTTGTACATTTTGTAAATTCAATATTTACAAAACAAGACAACTTTCCAGGGGTGTACTTACTTTTTCACGTGATTGTACCTATCAACAGTGCCGTAAATCTTGTAAACTATTATTTTAATGTTTTCTTGCATGCCAGCAAAGCCACTGCACAACACAACAAACCATTAAACAACTATAACGGTGATAAACGGCCCAACAGCAGTCCCAACAGCAGTCCCAACACCTTACCACCGCTACACCTTGCTATCAGCAGAGCCTTGTCTGGCATTGAAACAGTTCATTCAGCCTCATTTAGTGCCTATAAAAAAACATTGCTGATTTGGCTGACTTGTTTAAACAAATGTGGTTTCTACTGACAATTGAGATGTACAAACTATGGCATAAGGTATTGCCGAGCAGATAAGAGGCAATCCGTAATTTCAATTAACTATTTGTTCAGCACTTTTGAAATGTACAGTGACAGTATTCAGAACATGGGCCGTTCTTAAGGTATTCTCCCTGTACACCAAGTCAGAACCGTAGGATAAATAAAGGGGGCATATAAGCAGACAATGAAAGTTCTTACAATATTTGTTGATTACATTTCTCTAAAACAGGCTATAGGCTACATGTGCACCACCAAGTCAGAACAGTAGGCTAAATTATGAGGGGAAAGGGACCAAATTATTAGGGTGAGGCTACTAACAGGCTACTAACAGCTTACTACCCAACATACACTTAGTATTACTTTCTTAGCTGCAGTATACATATCTGCCTGGCATATTACATAATTTATGTAGTCTGAGATTGTTTTGAAAGAGGCAGAAAAAGGCTACCTAAGTATGATTCTAAGTATGCTCAGTTGACAGCATGGCCAATGTTGAAAGATTGGAAAAGATACCCTTAAACACACACATCCACTCCACTGAATAGCAGGCTTGTCATGCCCTGGCCATAGAGAGGCTTTTATTCTCTATTTTGGTTAGGCCAGGGTGTGACTAGGGTGGGTATTCTAGTTTCTTTATTTCTATGTTTTCTATTTCTTTGCGTTTGTCTCTGATTTAGAATCATACTTAGGTAGCCTTTTTCCCACCTGGGTTTGTGGGTAGTTGTTTTCTGTATAGTTTTAGTTACCTTACAGAACTGTTAGTTTCTCGCTTTGTTATTTTTGCAATAAATATCATGAACACGTACCACGCTGCGCTGTGGTCCACTCCTTCTAGTGATTGCTTTGCAATGCTTGCAGCTAGCCACTGATTGAATCCTTCCAAACCACTCATTGTTGAATTTGCGATTTATAACTTGTTGTGTAATGTTTATGTCCAATGGCCGATGAATACCAATAAGTTTAATCTATAATTACTCTTCATCATTTCTCTTCATATGACAAGGATTGAAAAGGATTTGGCAGTAGATTGTCGACTTGATTCATGATGATGACTGCTAGCTAAGATTTTGAAAGTATGATGTTGACATCATCTGTCGAATCCAAGCTACTGTAAACATAATGTAATTTTACATAATTGGATGGGCACTTCTAATGTATGGCAACACCCAAGAGGCTTCAATTTTTGAGCTCTCCCCATAGATTTTGCGGTGATGTAGTGTCCCCATGAGTGACAGAACACTGAGCCAATCACAGCGCAACAAGAGAACATTACCAACCCCTACGCTCCATATTTTCCACTGGCTGCCCCACCACCACAGAAAGCACTGAGCTAGGCTGAAACACCTGCATTTTGGAGCTGCCTTACTCAAGAAAGCAAAAAAGAGACCATGTTTGTATGTGGCTTTATTAACTCATTGTTTTTTGTTTTTCTTACATGGTTTGCAAACTGATATGTGACATGTATTAATGCCAAAATGAAATTTTTATTTGATTTATTTCACCTTTATTTAACCAGGTAGGCAAGTTGAGAACAAGTTCTCATTTACAATTGCGACCTGGCCAAGATTAAGCAAAGCAGTTCGACACATACAACAACACAGAGTTACACATGGAGTAAAACAAACATACAGCCAATAATACAGTAGAAAAATAAGTCTATATACAATGTGAGCAAGTGAGGTGAGATAAGGGAGGTAAAGGCAAAAAAAAGGCCATGGTGGCAAAGTAAATACAATATAGCAAGTAAAACACTGGAATGGTTGATTTTTAGTGGAAGAATGTGCAAAGTAGAGATAAATAATGGGGTGCAAAGGAGCTAAATAAGGAGCTAAATAAATAAATACAGTAGGGGAAGAGGTAGTTGTTTGGGCTAAATTATAGATAGGCTATGTACAGGTGCAGTAATCTGTGAGCTTCTCTGGCAACTGGTGCTTAAAGCTAGTGAGGGAGATAAGTGTTTCCAGTTTCAGAGATTTTTGTAGTTCATTCCAGTCATTGGCAGCAGAGAACTGGAAGGAGAGGCGGCCAAAGGAAGAATTGGTTTTGGGGGTGACCCGAGAGATATACCTACTGGAGTGCGTACTACAGGTGGGTGCTGCTATGGTGACCAGCGAGCTGAGATAAGGGGGACGTTACCTAGCAGGGTCTTGTAGATGACCTGGAGCCAGTGGGTTTGGCGACGAGTACGAAGCGAGGGCCAGCCAACGAGAGCGTACAGGTCGCAGCGATGGGTAGTATATGGGGCTTTGGTGAAAAAATGGATGGCACTGTGATAGACTGCATCCAATTTATTGAGTAGGGTATCGGAGGCTATTTTGTAAATTACATCGCCGAAGTCGAGGATTGGTAGGATGGTCAGTTTTACAAGGGTATGTTTGGCAGCATAAGTGAAGTATGCTTTGTTGTGAAATAGAAAGCCAATTCTAGATTTAACTTTGGATTGGAGATGTTTGATGTGAGTCTGGAAGGAGAGTTTACAGTCTAACCAGACACCTAGGTATTTGTAGTTGTCCACATATTCTAAGTCAGAACCATCCAGAGTAGTGATGCTGGACGGGCGGGCAGGTGTGGGCAGCGATCGGTTGAAGAGCATGCATTTAGTTTGAATTGCATTTAAGAGCAATTGGAGGCCACGGAAGGAGGGTTGTATGGCATTGAAGCTCGCCTGGAGGGTTGTTAACACAGTATCCAAAGAAGGGCCAGAAGTATACAGAATGGTGTTGACCTGGATAGTAGGACAGAACTCTGCAGGCTATCTTTGCAGTAGATTGCAACACTGCCCCCTTTGGCCATTCTATCTTGTCTGAAAATGTTGTAGTTAGGGAGGTCTTCCTAAGCCAGGATTCAGACACAGCTAGAACATCCGGCAGAGTGTGCTAAAGCAGTGAATAAAACAAACTTAGGGAGGAGGCTTCTAATGTTAACATGCATGAAACCAAGGCCATTACGGTTACAGAAGTCATCAAAAGAGAGCGCCTGGGGAATAGGAGTGGAGCTAGGCACTGCAGGGCCTGGATTCACCTCTACATCACCAGAGGAACAGAGGAGGAGTGGGATAAGGGTACGGCTAAAAGCTATGATAATTGGTCGTCTAGAACGTCTGGAACAGAGAGTAAAAGGAGGTTTCTGGGGGCGATAAAATAGCTTCAAGGTATAATGTACAGACAAAGGTCTGGTAGTGATGATGAGAGAGATAGTCTCTAGAAACATAATTGAAACCAGGAGATGTCATCGCATGTGTGGGTGGTGGAACTGAAAGGTTGGATAAGGTTTAGTGAGCAGGGCTAGAGGCTCTACAGTGAAATAAGCCAATAAACACTAACCAGAACAGCAATGGACAAGGCATATTGACATTAAGGAGAGGCATGTTTAGTCGAGTGATCATAAGGGTCCAGTGAGTAGTAAGGTTGGTTGGGGTCACGGCGATTCAGACAGCTAGCCGGGCCATCGGAAGCAACCTAGCATAGGATGGAGGTCTGTTTTTAGCCACCTCGTGCGTTTCCGTCGGTAGATTAGTGGGGTTCCATGTGGTAGAGGGGATCAATCCAATTGGCAAAATATATATAGTTATAATGACCCAAGAAAAATTGTCCGATAGACTTATTCAGATAGCAGCCGATAAGACAGCTAACGATTAGCGGGCCGCAGATGGGCGTTCAGGTAACATCGCGACGGAGGGGCCAGTTGGATAATCCCCTCGGGAAGATAACGTCAGTAGTCCAGTCGTGAAGGCCCGGTGGGGCTCTGCATTGACAGTAAAACGGGTCCGGATAGGTGATTGTAGCCCAGGAGTGTCTGATGGATGCAGAACAGTCCCCCCCAAAATATAATAATAATGTATACAGAACCAGTTAAAAGTTTGGACACACCTACTCATTCAAAGGGATTTCTTTATTTTTACTATTTTCTACATTGTAGAATAGAATAATAGGGAAGACATCAACACTATGAAATAACACATATGGAATCATGTAGTAACCAAAAATATCACGTTTTAAGGTATGACCCAGGTGCAGACATTGTTGAAGAATCAAAAGTTTAAAAAGAGCCAGAGAAAAGAAAGGTCAAGGCAGGCAAACGAAAGGTCAAGGCAGGCAAACGACAGGTCAAGGCAGGCAAACGACAGGTCAAGGCAGGGGTCAATAATACAGAGAGGGTGTAAGGCACCGGAACAGCAGGTGAACTCAAGGTCAGGTCAGGCAGAGGTCAGTAATCCAGAGTAGAAGCAAAGGTACAGGAAGGCAGGCAGGCTCATGGTCAGGGCAGACAGGAATGGTCAAAACCGGGAAACTAGAAAACAGACACTAAAGCACAGGTGAAACAGATCAGGGCATGACAAAAAAGTGTTAAACAAATCAAAATATATTTATATTTGAGATTCTTCAAAATAGCCACCCTTTGCCTTGATGACAGCTTTGCACACTCTTGGCATTCTCTCAACCAGCTTCACCTGGAATGCTTTTCCAACAGTCTTGAAGGAGTTCCCACCTATGCTGAGCATAGGTTGGCTGCTTTTCCCTTACTTTTTTTCCTTCAATTGGGTTGAGATGCCTTCGGAAAGATACCTTCTTTTTGTTAGGTTAAAGGATATAAAATATGCAACACTTTTTTGGTTACTGCATGAATCCATGTGTTATTTCATAGTTTTGATGTCTTCACTATTATTCTACAATGTAGAAAAAAGTCTAAAGAAATAAAAACCTTTGAATAAGTAGGTGTTTCCAAACTTTTGACTTGTATTGTATATGTTTTAGCTAAACAGGTGGGTCTCAGAACAGGTGGGGCCCATCTGCCCTGATTGACGTTTTTGCCCCATTTCAATACACATAAGCGAATACAATTTGTCAATAACATTTTCGTTTTAAAATAACTTGCCAGTGTAAGGGAGAGATATTTATGCCGTCTCGAAGGTGGAGAGATATCACTTGATAAACAAGCTTGGGGTTATATGCAACCAAAACTCTAAACGCGCCTCCCCTACTCAAATAATCCTGTAATTCCTGCGTCCTCTTGTTAATCATACATTCTCTCTGTTCCCAGACGTACACAGGCATGCAAGCATACACACACACACGCACACACACACTCTCGACTTTCTGATCACTACAATCATAAAAGTCAGCTCTCTCTGTCTCTCTCTTTCCGTCTCTCTCTCTCTCTCTCTCTCTCTCTCTCTCTTTCTGTCTCTCTCTCTCTCCCTCTCTCTATCTCTCTCTCTCTCCTCAGAGGGTAGTTGAGGAAGTAGCTTTATCACATCAGAGCAGCCTTGCATTGCTTTCACTGTATTACAACACTGAGAATCACAGCATCCCAATTTAACTCACCCCTATTAGTTGGGAGATTAATCAACTAATGCAAGATATTAAGCGATCAGCTGAATAATTCAATCAACAGGCGCTAGGCCTCACAACAGAACAGTGACCACAGCCCATTAGCCCAGGGCCAGAACAGGATTAAGGGCCAATCCAGATTGGAAGGCACGCCTTCTAATCACAAAGAGCATATGTTAGGTCCTTGATGGGGCCCACTCGAGCACTAAGTTCCCTTTTTTTAACCCCTTCAACCCTTCACACAGAAGCAAAGGGGACGGCAGGTAGCCTAGTGGTTAGAGTGAAAGGTTGTAAGATCGAATCCCGAGCTGACAAGGCAAACATCTGTCGTTCTGCCCCTGAACAAGGCACTGTTCCTAGGCCGTCATTGTAAATATGAATTTGTTCTTAACTGGCTTGCCTAGTTAAACAAAGGTTAAATAGAAATGTAAAAAGCCCACTCAAAATGCAGTGCGTTATTGCACCACCAGAGGGACCGTTAAAGTGCCCTTCATTTGTTACCTTCCCCCCAGAGTATAGAGAATAAGTAGCATTATCATTTTCTCTCCACTTTCTATTTTCTCTGTTTTCTCTCTCCTTTTTCTCTATTTTCTCTCTGTTTTCTCTCCACTTTCTATTTTCTCTCTGTTTTCTCTCTCCTTTTTCTCTATTTTCTCTCTGTTTTCTCTCTCCCTTTTCTCTATTTTCTCTGTTTTCTCTCTCCTTTTTCTCTATTTTCTGTTTTCTCTCCACTTTCTATTTTCTCTCTGTTTTCTCTCTCCCTTTTCTCTATTTTCTCTGTTTTCTCTCTCCTTTTTCTCTATGTTCTCTGTTTTTGCTCCACTTTCTATTTTCTCTCTGTTTTCTCTCTCCCTTTTCTCTATTTTCTCTGTTTTCTCTCTCCTTTTTCTCTATTTTCACACCCATTTCTCTACACTCCCCCCCCTCTTTTGTTCCCCTCCCGTCTTCTCTATGGCTGCGTTTACACAGGCAGGCCCAATTCTGATCTTTTTCCAATAATTGGTCTTTTGACCAGTCAGATCAGATCTTTAATCGGGCTGCCTATTTCTCTCGTTTCCGTGGCACACACTCCCTCTCTTAGCGGGCTGTGATGGTTAACCAACCAGACATGAATAACAAGGCTCTCCAGGCATCTCTCAGCATCCGTTACAAAGCTCTAATCGCCTGAAATAACAATTAAAAAGAGAAGAAAAAGAACAAGAATGGGGAGTTACATCCGACGGAGCAAATGATCAAATCTGTAGTTTGAAACCGTTGGTTAACCAGTTGGATAACCATCTGCAAAGTAAAATCAGAAAACAGACAGTATCCATGTGTTTGGGGGCAAGTCGATTATTCTGCATCGTAACATGAAATATTGAATAGCCAAAAATGTATATCATTGCGAAAAGGGAATATGATGTAAGGGATGAATCATAAATGTGGTTTGATTATTGGTGTTGCATTGTATCCGGTCTGCAGGGAATGATGTATCTGTAAGCTGGAGGGATTCAAATGGTTCAATTAGATGAAATGTTCTCTGAAGTATACTTAAACAAACTGTGCAGACCAAAGGTACATATGATATTTTACTATTGCATTATTTTATTCTGAACGCATTTGCTCCGTTAAAATACTATTAGCCGACCTGCATCCATGACGAGAGGCGTAAACTATCATCAGACACACACGGACTCCACGTCACGTCAATATTATAATTAAATAGTGTGAACTAGACGTTCAGCTCCTATTGATTTGTCAATTTGATTATTTAATTATATATTATCTGCAAGTTGTAACATTTCATCAGGGAAAACAAATGATGTCGGGTTGTTTGAAGCCACATTTAGCAGTTGACAGACTCGGCACGACAATTCTGCTGTGGCAGGCTAAAATTACACATCGTTCTTAGGGACACTTTTTGATCGCAAAATTGATGAGTGTTTTTGCATTTTGCAACAAAACAAAACGTTTAATGAAATCAACAATACAAATGTGTCTCTTTGTTAGTGACAGATCTCAGATCTGCTGACTAAAAGCGTGTCTCATTATTGGAGAAGAGAGGCTGTAATCAGACTTAAACAAGTCTGGCACATCATCAGCTTCTAGACTTCTGAGTGGCTGTCGTTGTTTTTCCATGTAATGGAAGCACTAATAACTTTTAGTGGTGTGTGTGTGTGTGTGTGTGTGTGTGTGTGTGTGTGTGTGTGTGTGTGTGTGTGTGTGTGTGTGTGTGTGTGTGTGTGTGTGTGTGTGTGTGTGTGTGTGTGTGAGAGAAACGGTTGACACCGGAGAGGTATGGGCTGACGGGTGCAGTGGGGGATTTGGTGAATTAAGAGGCTGCAGTCTCAGCATTGAGCTGTGGGGATTACAGAGGAAGGCTGGGGCCAGGGAGGCATGGTAGGAGGCAGGCAGATGGAGGTAGTGTAGGAAGCAGGGAGGGATGGAGATAGGGTAGGAGGCAGGCAGGCAGAGGGAGGTAGTGTAGGAAGCAGGGACGGATGGAGATAGGGTAGGAGGCAGGCAGGCAGAGGGAGGTAGTGTAGGAAGCAGGGACGGATGGAGATAGGGTAGGAGGCAGGCAGGCAGAGGGAGGGATGGAGATAGGGTAGGAGGCAGGCAGGCAGAGGGAGGTAGTGTAGGAAGCAGGGAGGGATGGAGATAGGGTAGGAGGCAGGCAGGCAGAGGGAGGTAGTGTAGGAAGCAGGGAGGGATGGCGATAGGGTAGGAGGCAGGCAGGCAGAGGGAGGTAGTGTAGGAAGCAGGGAGGGATGGAGATAGGGTAGGAGGCAGGCAGAGGGAGGTAGGAAGTGATGTGATATGCAGACGTACAAGGAGCAGGGGATCAATGGCTGAAGCGCTGGTCCAACGCAGGGAGCGGAGGCAGGACACGATCAGGAGAAGTGACGTCACAATTGTATTGTATTTATTATGGATCCCCATTAGTTACTGCCAAGGCTGCAGCTACTCTTCCTGGGGTCCAACAATATCAAGGAAATTGTACAATTTTAAAAACTTTACAATACATTCACAACACACGAAGTGTGTGCCCTCAGGCCCCTACTCTACTGCCACATCTACAACACAAAATCCATGTGTAAGTGTGTATATGTTATCGTGTGTATGTGTAACTGTATAGCTTCCGTCCCTCTCCTCGCCCCAACCTGGGCTCGAACCAGGGACCCTCTGCACACATCAACCACAGTTACTCACAAAGCATTGTTACCCATCACTCCACAAAAGCCACGGCCCTTGCAGAGCAAGGGGAACCACTACTTCAAGGTCTCAAAGCGAGTGACGTCACCGATTGAAACGCTATTTGCGCGCACCACCGCTAACTAGCTAGCCATTTCACATCGATTACATATGCACGTGTCTGTGTCTGTTTGTGTTGCTTCACAGTCCCCGCTGTTCCATAAGGTGTATTTTTATCTGTTGTTTTTTTTTTAATCTAATTTTACTGTTTGCATCAGTTACTTGATGTGGATGGAGTTCTATGTAGCCATGGCTCTATGTAGTGCTGTGCGCCTCCCATAGTCTGTTATGGACTTGGGGACTGTGAAGAGACCTCTGGTGGCATGTCTTGTGGGGTATGCATGGGTGTCTGAGCTGTGTGCTAGTAGTTTAAACTGACAGCTTGGTGCTTTCAACATGTCAATACCTCTAATAAATAAGTAGTGATGAAGTCAATCTCTCCTCCACTTTGAGCCAGGAGAGATTGACATGCGTATTATTAATATTATTAGTATTATTAGTTTGCTCTCTGTGTACATCCAAGGGCCAGCCGTGCTGCCCTGTTCTGAGCCAATTGCAGTTTTTCTAAGCCTCTCTTTGTGGCACCTGACCACACGAATGAACAGTTGTCCAGGTGTGACACAACTAGTGCCTGTAGGACCTGCCTTGTTGATAGTGCTGTTAAAAAGGTAGAGCAGCGCTTTACTATGAACAGACTTCTCCCCATCTTAGCTATTGTTCTATCAATATGTTTTGACCATGACAGTTTACAATCCAGGGTTACTCTAAGTAGTTTAGTCACCTCAACTTGCTCAATTTCCACATTATTTAGATGTGGTTGAGGTTTAGGGTTTAGTAAATGATTTGTCCCAAATACAATGCTTTTAGTTTTAGACATATTTAGGACTAAGTTATTCCTCGTGTATAGTGTTGAGTCATCCGCATACATAGACACACTGGCTTTACTCATGTCGTTAGTGAAGATTGAAAAAAGAGTTACGGGCCTAGACAGCTGCCCTGGGGAATTCCTGATCCTACCTGGATTATGTTGGAGAGGCTTCTATTAACGAACACCCTCTGTGTTCTGTTAGACAGGTAACTCTTTATTTACAATATATCAGGAGGTGTAAAGCCATAACACATACATTTTTCCTGCAGCAGACTATGATCGATAATGTCAAAAGCCGCAGTGAAGTCTAACAAAACTTGCTTTACTATTCTTAGGTAGCGGAAGGACTTTTCTTCCCTCCAGGCCTGAGAGCACACACTTTCTAGTAAGCTTAATTGAAGGAATGGCAAATAGGAGTGACAATATCGTCCGATCACAGGCATGCAAACAAGGGTCATTATTAGCAACACACGCACTCATCAGACACACAGATACACATAGACCCACACTGCCTACCTTATCAATATTTTTCTTGGAATGCCAATAACCTGCAGTTGTTGTTAGACACCAACCTGTGTCCCTATTAGCAGTAACGTATTATAGGTGTGATCAGGGAAAGATACATATCCTTCCAAAACAGTGACAGGGATGGTATAGACGTGTTTGCCTCCAGCCTCTGCATTATTCAGCAGAAGTTTGCCTCTTTAAATTGAATCTGGCTGATAAAAAAATCTTAAGTGTCTCTGGCTCGATTGTTTTGGAGGGTATTGATCCATGGCTGTCATGGGATAACCTGACTGGAGCTCCCTTGTCCCCAGGATATAGTCAACGAGCGTTGAGAGTGATCAATCGCATACTTTGTCATAGTTATAAAAGTCAGTCTGATGTAATTACACCACATACACAGATAAATTCCCACTGTAAGGACACACATGCGAGCAAGCACTCACACATACACACTCTCACACAGCTCCTATCTCCACTCATATGCAGGTAGACAAACAGACATGTTTGCCTCTCTGCTCCTGCAAATAGATTCTATATACTTTCTCTCAGGAGCACTTGAAGTTGTTACACAAAAAACAATCACATTTTTGTCACAGAAAGCCCTTTGACAGAGACTTGAAAGCTATGTGAAAATCCTATTATTCTCAGCTGTTTATTAAACCAGTTAGTTATTTAGGGATCTTCTGTTCTGGCTTGGTGTAGGGTGAATTTACCCCTAGACGCTGATCTTGGGATAGTTTTTCATTTTCCCTACTAAGGCTTTGGGGAGGGGAAGTTGATTTGAGATCAGCGTTCTGGCTCTTATTGCAGGTATGTAGTTTCTGGTGCCAAACCACACCTCAAAATAGGTTCAGGTTCTGGTACCCGGGTGCCCAACTGTCTGTCACTGTTACCAGGCAACAAGGTCCTCTCTCTCTCTCTCTCTCTCTCTCTCCTCCTCTCCTCCTTCTCTCCTCTCCTCTCCTAGATACAACACTGCAGAAGTCCCTCACATCCATACTGACTGTTGAAAATCAAGGGTGTGGCATCAACATGGTTACATACCTGAAACCATACTGTATGATTGTCTTCTCATTATAAAGTACAGTGGGTTAGAGTCCATCAAATACACGACTTACACTATTACATAGCCACTATATGGCTGGTGGGGGGTTACTTTAACTTTTGACATACTGTTGAGGTTTTCTCTCATTGCCAAAAACAAATATTGATAGTGGCGTGGCTTTGAGGTGTGTTACTTTCAATCACTGTTTTTGAGCATCGCCTAATTGGACAGCTCCTTTGTACTTGAGAATAGTCCACTAACTTAGCATGTGATCTTGTAATGACAGAGTGGATCATCATGTTTTAGTGGGTAAACAGACATTCTTCTGGCCTGGAGCTAAAATAGTGGAACAAAGGGTAAGCAATGGTTACATTATCTCTTTAGGTGACACATATCTACAATGGTTAAACGTCACTATTTCAATATATTCTAATGAGCCCATGTTGAGGTTTTAACAAATCCAGGAGCTCCATAATCACTGACTTGTGTGCTCTTATTGACAGTTCCAATCAATGACTTTCTCTCAGGCTCTTTAGACTTATGTACTATCAAACATTACAATTCTTGCACATTTAAAAAAACAATCTGATTAAGCCAGATCATTATTGTACACAGCTTGTCAATTACGAATCTTAACAGGAGTCTAAATCCCACCAGTATTCCAGAGTAGTCACCTCCCCAGCAAGCTATAGCTAGCACAGCGTTAGAATTAGCAGGACAGGCCTGCCCTGTCTCCCTGTGTTTATCAAGCATCATTAGTGCCACACAAATTGAGGCAAAACTCCACAAAGAGAGAACTAGTCCGCCTGGAGAGAAAAGGCAACGTCAAATTGACGGACAAGTTGTTGTCCTTCCGTTAGTAGTCTTTATGCTCGGATATTGACTGACTCCAGGCGAGTGGTGTTTCAATGAGACACACCAGTTGTTGATCTGCTCCTTTCTCAAAATCTCCCCATGAGGGGAGAGGGAAAGGATAAATTATGTATAGTAGTTTTGGAGCATAATTGGCTATCGTCTTCACAATTCATCCTGCGCAGTAAGATAATATACAGTTGAACAATAATTCACACTACAGGAATGTTTCTTTTCACATGCAGTTATTTGATCGTCTGCGTCAGTGCCTCTCAGACTGGCCACCGCTCCCCCAGGCCACTCCACATACCGATCCACCCCGACACCAGCACACCAGCCTGACCTCCGCTCCCCCAGGCCACTCCACATACCGATCCACCCCGACACCAGCACACCAGCCTGACCTCCGCTCCCCCAGGCCACTCCACATACCGATCCACCCCGACACCAGCACACCAGCCTGACCTCCGCTCCCCCAGGCCACTCCACATACCGATCCACCCCGACACCAGCACACCAGCCTGACCTCCGCTCCCCCAGGCCACTCCACATACCGATCCACCCCGACACCAGCACACCAGCCTGACCTCCGCTCCCCCAGACCACTCCACATACCGATCCACCCCGACACCAGCACACCAGCCTGACCTCCGCTCCCCCAGGCCACTCCACATACCGATCCACCCCGACACCAGCACACCAGCCTGACCTCCGCTCCCCCAGGCCACTCCACATACCGATCCACCCCGACACCAGCACACCACCCTGACCTCCGCTCCCCCAGGCCACTCCACATACCGATCCACCCCGACACCAGCACACCAGCCTGACCTCCGCTCCCCCAGGCCACTCCACATACCGATCCACCCCGACACCAGCACACCAGCCTGACCTCCGCTCCCCCAGGCCACTCCACATACCGATCCACCCCGACACCAGCACACCAGCCTGACCTCCGCTCCCCCAGGCCACTCCACATACCGATCCACCCCGACACCAGCACACCAGCCTGACCTCCGCTCCCCCAGGCCACTCCACATACCGATCCACCCCGACACCAGCACACCAGCCTGACCTCCGCTCCCCCAGGCCACTCCACATACCGATCCACCCCGACACCAGCACACCAGCCTGACCTCCGCTCCCCCAGGCCACTCCACATACCGATCCACCCCGACACCAGCACACCAGCCTGACCTCCGCTCCCCCAGGCCACTCCACATACCGATCCACCCCGACACCAGCACACCAGCCTGACCTCCGCTCCCCCAGGCCACTCCACATACCGATCCACCCCGACACCAGCACACCAGCCTGACCTCCGCTCCCCCAGACCACTCCACATACCGATCCACCCCGACACCAGCACACCAGCCTGACCTCCGCTCCCCCAGGCCACTCCACATACCGATCCACCCCGACACCAGCACACCAGCCTGACCTCCGCTCCCCCAGGCCACTCCACATACCGATCCACCCCGACACCAGCACACCACCCTGACCTCCGCTCCCCCAGGCCACTCCACATACCGATCCACCCCGACACCAGCACACCAGACTGACCTCCGCTCCCCCAGGCCACTCCACATACCGATCCACCCCGACACCAGCACACCAGCCTGACCTCCGTTCCCCCAGGCCACTCCACATACCGATCCACCCCGACACCAGCACACCAGCCTGACCTCCGCTCCCCCAGGCCACTCCACATACCGATCCACCCCGACACCAGCACACCAGACCACACAGTTCAAGGGTTTGCTAGATAAGCTGCTAGTTGGATCTGGTCTGCTTCTCCCTACTTCTCTCCCTCCCTCCTTCTTTCACTCCCTCTACCCTCTCTCCTTCTCTCTGTCCCACTCCTCTTCTCTCCCTCCCTCTCCTTCTCTCTATCCCTGCTCCTCTTCTCTCCCTCCCTCTCATTCTCTCCCTCCTTTTCCTCACTTCCTGAATCCCATTTAATAGAGTATAGAGAGGTAGTCATTCCTGGTTAGCAATTAGCAGAGTACTGTATTGTACTGTATGTCCTATGTTCCTCTGCCTGAGACTGGGTCTGAGCACTGTCTGAAGGCCTGACTGCCTGCAGGGCCTGTGGTCATCCCTTCCCTAGCCTTCAAAGGGACTATTAACAAACAGAGTTGCTGAGGAACAGAGGGAGGGCACTGCCTCAAAGAGAGAGACTTACAAATGGGAGAGTGAGGGAGAGACGGAGGGAGATGAGTGATAGACCCATAAGGACTGCAGGTTGGGCCGCTCCACGTTCATTGTTATGTAGATGCATGGTTAACACTTGAATGTTATTCTAAATATCAGGATACATTTGGACTTGGCAAGTAAATTTTACCATCATTAATTCTGAATATGACATTTCAGAATATGAATTCAACTTCAGTCAATTAATCACATTTATTTATCAAGCCCTTCTTACATCAGCAGATGTCACAAAGTGCTGTACAGAACCCCAGCCTAAGACCCCAAACAGCATGCAAGGTGTAGAAGCACGGTTGCTAGGAAAAACTCCCTAGAAAGGCCGGAACCTAGTAAGAAACCAAGAGAGGAACCAGGCTATGAGGGGTGGCCAGTCCTCTTCTGGCGGTGCCGGGTGGAGATTATAACAGAACATGGCCAAGATGTTCAAATGTTCATAGATGACCAGCAGGGTCAAATAATAATAATCACAGTGGTTGTCAAGGGTGCAACAGGTCAGCACCTCAGGAGTAAATGTCAGTTGACTTTTCATAGCCGATCATTCAGAGTATCTCTATCGCTCCTGCTGTCTCTAGAGAGTTGAAAACAGCAGGTCTGGGACAGGTAGCACGTCCAGTGAACAGGCCAAGGTTCCATAGCTGCAGGCAGAACAGTTCAAATCAAATCTAATTGTATTGGTCACATACACATGGTTAGCCGATGTTAATGCGACTGTAGCGAAATGCTTGTGCTTCTAATTCCGACCATGCGGTTTTATCTAACAAGTAATCTAACAATTTATCAACAACAAAGGTATGAATAAGAATATATACATATATATATATATGGATGAGTGATGGCCGAACGGCATAGGCAAGATGCAGTAGATGGTCTAGAGTACAGTATATACATATGAGATGAGTAGTGTAGGGTATGTAAACATTATATAAAATGGCATTGTGACTAGTGACTAGTGACAAATTTATTACATCCAATTTTTAATTATTAAAGTTGCTAGAGATTTGAGTCGGTATGTTGGCAGTCTGATGGCTTTGAGATAGAAGCTGTTTTTCAGTCTCTCGGTCCCAGCTTTGATGCACCTGTACTGACCTCGCCTTCTGGATGATAGCGGGGTGAACAGGCAGCGGCTCGAGGGGTTGTTGTCCTTGATGATCTTTTTGGCCTTCCTGTGACATCGGGTGGTGTAGGTGTCCTGGAAAAAGTTGTTTAGCTCAGTAACCTTAGCTTTCTTGGGAACAGGAACAATGGTGGCCCTCTTGAAGCATGTGGGAACAGCAGACTGGGATAGGGATTGATTGAATATGTCCGTAAACACACCAGCCAGCTGGTCTGCACATGCTCTGAGGACACGGCCAGGGATACCGTCTGGGCCTGCAGCCTTGCGAGGGTTAACACGTTTAAATGTTTTATTCACGTTGGCTGCGGTGAAAGA